>NC_133312.1:19911901-19927838 GCF_012295235.1 Primulina huaijiensis
TATATGTTCAATTCTAATTTTGAATATTCTTGCATCCGAATGTTATAATATGTTATTTAAAAAGTATATATATGAAAACTAACTAGCAGTCAAATAAATTATAATTATACTGTCGGCAATCAGCCCAAATTCAGAAAATATATTCAAATAGAGTATGATTAAAGGTAATTGCATCCCTTCAAAATTCTACCTAATCAACATAAAATGAACTTATTAATTATTCTAATATATATTGACTCGTTCAACCTAATATGGATATTATTAAAATTTTGGATAATAATAAATTAATTATATTTTACCTCCCACTTTGAATTATTTATTTACAGCTTTTGTGGAATTAAAAATACACTTACCCGACCAGTTGACCATTGTTAACTTCCTACTTACTCAAGTTAATTTGGGTCGTTCGAGAAGGAACAAAAACCAATCCTTAATTCATATATGACTAAATAATTAATAAATTCAACCCAAAAAAACCCTCAAATTTTTTTTTTTTTAAAAAAATCTTTACATGTAATCTAGTTTGAGAAGTAATTTCTATATATTTCAATGTTTATAAACAAGTTAAAAAATTGCATTTTTAAAATTTTTATTACTATCAAATTTTTCCCTAATTCATAACATGGAGTGTCATAGAGTGTATTATTGTTTAGTGTTTTTGTATTAATTTTTGGATAAAGAACCACGAAATTCTAGCTTTTGATAGTTCGATCGTGGAATTTATTTATTTCCGTACTTTTTTTTATTTATCAAATCAATACATAATATATCACATTAAATCTTATCTTTTAAAATCACTAAAATATATTAGATACACATATTATTGTTATGCTCTTGTGTTCTTGATTAGTAAGTATATATATAAATAATGAAGAGAAACAATCTCACAATAAAATAAATATACTTTTCAACATATCATAGTTGATTCAATAAACATGGTTCAGCCTATAGAATAGTGCGGTCCTTTCACTCCTTTGTATGGTTAGCATTTGTATAAGAAAAGACCAAACACATGATGTTAACATATATATTATATTTCATATGGGCATTCCATCACCATGTTCTATCAATACATACTTCATTAATGCCATATTTATCCCACCATAAATTAGCGACGGTTTTAAACCATCGTAATCTGCCTACTGTTTTCAAAAAATCGTGGCAAAGTTCAATTAACGACGTTTTTTGAAAAACAGTCGTTAACGGGTTTTTTGTTTTTTGTAGTGGTTGATATCCATATCAGCAATTTGACAAAATCAGACTAAATGTTGCATTAAGACAAAAATTTAACTAGTTAGAGGTAGATGAGAAAAAACCAATAGAGGCCAAATTAAATTATCAAATTTTTTTTAATAAAAAAATAAAGATTCCCACACTTTATTTAATTTTATTTTGTGCCCTTAAATTACAATATTCAGACGAAGGAATCATCATGCCAAGCTCAGTAATAAAGTTGATATCTAATTAGGCATCCATTTCGACATGTATAAGTCAGCCAATAACTCCATGCCGACCATCAAGTTTGCAACCTATTAAACTACAACAATGCTAGGTATCTATAATTTTAGGCATCTATATATAAATAATATATATTGGACCAAAAATTATTTAGTAAATTTTTAGGCCGNTATCCTACATGACAATTAAGAAAATAGACCAGGTGTCAACAAGCATGAGGTGAAGAAATTTAGAGAATTAACCTTGATTCGACTAAGCTTTTGCATGACATTCTCAATTTTCGGGTAGAAAAATAATTTTTCGGTCCACTAATTTGTTCTATTTTATATTTTAATCCACTAATTTAACAAACTTTGATCGGAATGCTATAACTATTAATTTAGAATATTTTGCTCAAATTACCGACATGACGTCAGACACATCAGCTCATTTAGATATCATATCAGCATTTTTCGGTGTCACAATTGATCTTCGGCAAAGCATGCATGACTAGAAGGAAAAAAAATAAAATGTACTATATCGAAACCGAACTTCGAATAGTTAATGAACCAAAACTCGAAATATGACAAATCAAATGACCTAAAAATTTATTTTCCCTTTTTTTAATAAATTTTACTATGTTTAGGATCATATGTTTAGTGTAAATGAGGAATTTAATTTATTAAAATGATAATAATACTAATAAAAAGAAGATATTAAATTTGAACTAATATTACTTAATATTAATTGTAATTAAGAACAATTTTTTTTTTACATGTTTTCAAGGACTTCTCCTAATGCTGAGTAATTTTAGAATTAGTTTTTTTATTAAATTATCTCAATCATAAAAAAAAAAAAAAAAAAAAAAAAACCCTTGTCGGTTCATTGAATAAACAACCATTTTCGCAGTGGAATTAATATTTCCAAATACGCATGCAAAGTCCCCTTTTTCTTCTATCTATCTAAAATCTAAATATATTACCTTGTCATCGTCATCCATTACATGACAGTTACTAAATTAATCGTCCTAATTTGCAATTATTGGTCTTTAAAGAAACGGTCCCAGATTCCATGCAACAACTATTTATTCCAATCCACAGAATTTTTAATTTTTTTTTAAAACTATACCCAAGCAAGATTTTGTTCTTCTGAATGAGATTACATAGTTTATTAAGAATTTGAATATCAAGAACTTTCGGTCATCAAGTTCACTTGTTCAAGGATTTGTTATATCTATTGAAGGAAAAAAAAACATTATTTACATTCAATGATATATTCCCTTCTTTAAATTTAATAACGCGAGTAAACGCACACGCACACGCACGACTCTAACATCTCTCGAAATACTTCTACATTAATATGATAATCAACATATTACAAGATGTCCTTTTTATTGAAATCGTGAGAGAAGGATTAAGAAAAGATTATTTAATTTGTTTATAGCAAGTGAGTACATGAAATATAAATCGAGATAAACGAAATTTAGGGAGATTGGGAAAAAAAATTTAGAGATTTAATTATAAAATTCATTGAATTAGGTATTTGTTGATTCATATTGATAGTATTGCTAATTACCTTATAAGTTGTTTTAGTCATTGTGTAGGAGGAGGCATATAGAGTATATCAATGAATTAAAAGCTGGTCTTGCTTAGGGATTAGGTACAGGTATGGATCTTGCCTAAACATTTCTAGACTAGAGTATATATAAACTAATAGAATCGAATCAAACATTAGTCGAATTTAATATTCAAGTTTGAAATTTAATTTTCGTACCGGATCTTCAAGTTCGAAACTTAAACTAATTTGAGTTCGGGTTCGGGTTGAACTAAAGTTGGAAATCGAACATAATTTGTTTAGAGAAAAATTCATTATCCAAAAAATCTCTATAAAAGTAATTCAAATATATTTGAGCTCGACTCGCGTTCTGAAATATATATAAATTTTAAAGATAATATAAATTATGGCCATAATTATTGGAGTGTACGTATTGATGTAGAAGTAGATCAATGTGCTGCCTCAATAGTGGCCATACATAGCAGTATTCAAACAAGTAATTTTAGGTTATGCATGTTTGGTTTGCCTATGTATACAAAGGAGAGGGAGAGGGGGAAGACTGAAATTACACTTCTTATAGGAGAAGTACACTACTCTACCACATCAATGGGGCAATAAAGTTGCATATATAAAATGGAATTAATTAATAAGAGGAGAAAATAAAATTATCTTATATATATATATATATATATATATATATATCTTAATTTTGTTTTAAGCTTCAACAAATTATATTCTTGAAAACTGTTTCAACCAGGCTAAAAGAAACTTTTCAACATATATTTGATATGTGAAATGATTTAAATCGAATTTGAAAAATTTGGTTTTCGTCAACTATGTTTTTGAATTTTGGTTTTGATACATAAACTTTTGATTTTAATTATTTTCGTACAATCGTTGACATGACATCAGACAAGTCAGCAATTTCCGATGTCACGTTAGTATTTTACGGTGCTGACATCAGCATTGTGGCGTAATAGGATTGGAACCCTGAAAATCAGACTATTATTTCGTGAAGTTCTAAAACATACATATATACATTAAATGTTTGTTTGCGTGCGTGCATGGAAATTAGGTTAGATGTCATGAGATTTCAGCTCCGATCCATTCTTGCAATTAATATACGTATATTTATTTGTACAGACTTTTTTTTATTTGCTTTAAAGCTCTGCGGTACATATATTTCCCCGATTAAAATGCAACCCGATGTCAAAAAAACAAGGTGTTTGACTCATTTGCAGATAAAACCTCAAATTTAATTATGTTTATATATATATATAGATACGGGCTACGATATTCCAAATGTTGAATGCATGGAAAAGAGAGAATTTATTTATTTACTTTAATTAAAAAAAATGAATTTTAAGGAAAAAATAATATAAAGAAAAGAGTTGGTGAAAAAGAGAAGAAGATAGACTGAAGAGGTGAACCAGAACAGGTTGACTACAAACCGTCTGGAAGTTTGAAACCTCACCGATGATTGCGGCCATTAAATCTTTTTTTATAACGTAAAAATATATTTTACTGTCTGGTCACATGATTAAAGTCAAAGTCAGCAGCTTTTTTTTTTGATGATATAATGTTTGTGTTATTAAATATAATATATTTTTAGAATAATTTATGCTTGGTTTTTCAAGCTTAAAACCGCGTCAAAATCAGAAAACAGACAAACCCAAGGGATCTCTCGTTTTGTGTGCAAATATTTGCATGGTATTATAAATTCAAGTCGATTCACCTTTTTCGGGGGCTAAAATAAAAGCTATATATTTGAATGCATGTGATATTCTTACGTGAAGAAACCATATTTCAATTAAAAAAATGAAGGAAAGTGTGATGGAGATTGGAGAATTAAAGTACTGTAAATTTTGGGAGAAAAAAAGGTAGGTTGATGTAAAAAGCTAAGCTGATGTTTCTTCTGCCTAACCTGTCACCACTTCTGTCCCAAGGTTCATTAATCCACTAAGAACCATATATGTTTGTTGAATTAATGCTGCTAATCGCGACTATTTTATTTCCCACGAGGAGCCAACCAAGATTGTATTAGAAAATTGGAAAGTGCTTACTTTTTTGACAAAGGTAAACTAACTTAATAGGGTAAAGAGTACGGATTCACAAGCCAGTATATTGATGAATAAAATAGGAGACATGAAAGGGGTAAAATAAATTTGAAGGAAAGCTAGATGCTGAGTGATAAGTAAGAATTGATATTTCGTTATTTCGATACATTTTTTGTTTTTTAAGCAACGTCGTTAGACATGGCAGAGGGTTTGACAGATCCCTATCTGTTTGTTCTAATAAAAAAAAGGTGTATAAGAGGTGGACCACACAAAGACCTCTCGAAAAAATTACAAGATCCCTAATTTATTGACATCTCGAAGTTTTTATTTGGTTCAATTCATCTTAATGTTGTGGGGGTGATGATATTTGCTTTCAAGATTATAGGTTCTTTTTTGGGGACTTCAAATTTAGAAGTCTATCTCAATCTTCCATGAAGACATGCTAGATTGTCCACAGTTATACACTACCAGTTAAATATTAGCAATCAAACAGTAAATCCTAAAGCAATCTTCCTTGACAGTTAAGAATAGGGAACATGTTCCGTGTGTGTGTTTTTCTATATCTCATCGCATCACATACTGTTTTGCGAGATTTTAAAACGATAGTCAATATCTCTGGTTAGATTATTTGCCCTACAGCCCGGATAATATTTACAACTAGCGAATTAAGAATTATCAGGTGTATTTTTCCAAAAGAAAACAGTAATATAGATTGACTAATAGATTGCCTAGTTCATATACATTACAGAAAAACATAGGAAATGCCAAAACATGGGGTTAATAAAAATTCCTAGTTCATATGTTATATTATAGCATCCAAAATTGCAGTTTCACCCTTATTTTTAATTAATATACTAATTATTTGTTTTATAACTTATCCAACAAAAAAGAAATAATATATATTTTAATTAAATAAAGAAATAGTTTTTTAGATAACTATCTGAATGACTTGGGGAAAAAAATGTTGTATTGGAGGCTACACGTTTTCCAAAGTTGGGCTTATCAATTTAGGCCTATTCTTCAACTTGTTGGGCTAGATGGAGAGTCCAACAATGGGTCTCAGATTGTAAATGGGCCGACGAATTTGAGACACTGGGTTAGCTTTACCAATCAGGCCCACATGAGGACTCCAAACATATTGGGGTGATACTTGATAATTGATAGCATGTCATATTATTAGTGAATTTATTAATAAAAATTCCAATATTAACAAGATCACATTATTAAGAGAATCAAACCTTTTAAAGAAAACAAAATGAATGGTTATTAGGAAGTAAAATAAATTAGATAAGTCCAATCACAACAAATAATTCGCGTACAATCTCGTCTTAGTGCTCGACACGATGCGATTTATCGACTTAATGCCAATCTAATCGTTGGACTATGTACGTGGTTAAGACTTTAATAGCCTCACATTAGTGATGCTTTACGGATTAAACTTGATCTCATATATTCTTTCATCTTTTTCATGTTTCTATAAAAAAAATAAAAAAGATTCTATTTTTTCCCCTCTTTAATCTTTAGCCAACCTCAATCCTCTAATGAAAAATTACGCAAACGATAACAGAAAGAGTAGGTCTCTTGTGAAACGATCTCACGAATCTTTATCTGTGAGACGGATCAATCCTACCGATATTCACAATAAAAAGTAATACTCTTAGCATAAAAAGTAATACTTTTTCATGGATGACCCAAATAAGAGATCCGTCTCACAAAATACGACCCGTGTGACCGTCTCACATAAGTTTTTGCCTAACAGAAATACAACCTATATGTTAAGATTCCTTTTTATGGAATATATCTAGCTACCCAAGCTCACATGGAACGAATGACAACAAACATGCATGAACCATTTCACGAAGTATGTGTCTGGGTAGTCCAAAGTTTCGATATTTAGCTGTCGTCTTCCGGTCAAAAAACCATGGTGATGAAGACGTGTAGATGCACTATTCCGTGGTGATAATTATAACTTTCCATAAATTTCTCTTTTGTCACTCAACGATAGAAATTTGCTTATTTCTTCTTTTTTTTAGATTAATGAATCCAATTATATTCCAATTTTTGCATCTTCTTCTGCCTCTGTATCAAACTTCACCAAATTAACCAAATATATCTATAATTCATATGGAGGAAAGCAATTGGACAATAAATTTAGAGATATCCGTTGGTGTCGCATTTATTTGGGACAACATAATTTCTTTTGTACCTCTTTTTCATCCTCACAATATAATATAATATAATATAATCTTAATAACAAAAATTTAATAATATTGACCAAGAAAAGGGCAATCAACTGATTATGCTTTGCGTGACAAACTTGCAAGTGCTAATTTGATAATGACACGTTAATTAGTCAATACTTCAATTACCCTTTCAATGGATACGACCTAATTTGAATATTACTGCATTCCTTCTTTTTTTTTTTATATCATTCGGAGAAGTTCATATTTTATTAAAAACTAACTGATGGCAAGTGTTTTTGGATAACTGCAGAAAGTTATGTAAAAATTTATTGAAGAAACCTATGTATTATTCTGGCTAGGGTACGAAAATAGTGTTTGTAAGGTAATCTAATTCAACTTACTCTTGGAATGTATATTTTTCATCAAAATAATTGACGCTATTAGAGAACAATCGAAACATGACGTTTGATTTGTTGTATAATTTAAAAGATTAGAGTTGCACCGTTACTATGATATATAATTTTTGGTATTGCAACTGATGTTATATTCAATGTCACGAATTTGATCTTAATAATTGCAAAAACTGCAGTTTATTGGGAAGATGATTGTTGGTGTGCAATAATTGCAACTGTTAGAAGAGCAATTGAAACGTAAAATATGATTTTTGTGCTGTTGTACAGTTTAAAATATAAAGATTGTATGTTACAAATAGATATAACTTTTGATAAAACAATAAACACTCGATCTTAGAAGACAAAATATGCTTATAAATATGTCAAATGTTCCAAAAAAAATCTTCAAACCAATAAAATATAATGGAATATGAAAATGAAATTTGTAGACTTTAATTTTAAGTCATGAAAATCCAGTTTCTCTAACAATTATGTAAACATGAATAAATTATGATATACAAAAATTTTGTGTGACGATATCTTGAGTCGGTTTTGTGAGACAAATCTTCTATTTGGTTCACCCATTAAAAAATATTTTTTTTATGTAAAAAGTTCTACTTAACATTGTAGACATGGATACGTGAGACATTCTCACAGATATAGATCCTTGAGACTATCTCACAAAATACATATTATAATATATGAACGTGTCCGTGTTTATATATATATATATATATATAATGTTTGTGTAGATGGCTAGTCTATATTTGTAGCCATGATTTATTAGACTACGAGATAGCTAAATTTCAACAACTGTGAAGTCTGAATCATTGTATGCAATTTCCACATGCTTACCATTTTGTTATTAATGGAGCCCACCACATTATTCCTCTTTTCTTATACATTTCGTAGTGTTGCTTCTTACCCAATTTAATTGTTATTCAATTTTTAAAAAAACTAATTTTGGGACCCAATCTTTGGATTAATCCCCAAGTACCATGTGCTTTGTTTTGTTTGATTGAACAAAGCACTACTTGTTGTTTCCACTTTTGTAAAATAATCACTTCAATTAACTAGATGTGACGATTACAATAATGTCAAGTTAGTGGGTGCTTTAGTATAGGTTTATTTTTATGTCATCTCTCTATTTTCTTTTTTCTTTAAAAAAAAAAAAACACACACACACACACAAAATATATATATATGTATATATATCATTGCAAATTTTGTTCTCTGTGTTATTGAAATTGAGTATCGGATATTTGTTTTTCCATATAACATGAAAACAAAGGTGAGGAAAAACTAGGTCAAGACTTCCCGACAAAAAAACTATTATTTTTTACAACATAAATAAGGAAGTCCAGTTTTGCCAAGTTTTATCAACTTAATTGCTTCATAGTTTACACCAACGACAAATAATTGTTAGAGTATTGTTTTCTCACACTCAAGAGGCATCAGAAATTTAAAATTTTTTGTTTTAGTGTTCTTGAGCATTGTGTCGTAATAGCTCTTCTTGTATGTCCTTACGAACAATCAACTAGAACGTCATCTGTTTTTCAATGGTCTAATCCAGACAATGATCGAAGACTGCACTCATCTTATAGATCGTACTAGAGATCTAAACAAAATTTTGCATTGATATTCAATCGCCGTAAGAAAGCGATGATATAGCGGCGACAGTGTGTGGAGGTGGTCTAGGCCGAGAGGATTTAAAGAGAAGGTGGATGATTTCTTAAGTGAGGGAGACGGAAGATTGATAAAAAAATCTAGATTTGATTTTCTTGATGTATGTGATATCAACTCTTGATAACCAATATTTATTATATCTCAAGTAATGAGTCACAATGATATCACAACTCTTTTATTATTATATATTTTTCTCATGTCAAATCTCTATGTATGTCTATTCAACCTTTTTTGAATAAAACAATACACAATATGATAATTAATTAATTACTAACTAAAGTATCCTAGACCATTTAAAATATTCCTGATTATTTTGGCTTAGTAGTCAAATACTATTATTTATTATTTAATCAAAAAAATTCCAAATTCACTAATTAATTAATTGTGTCTTCATTATAATCACAATTGATGATCTGCCATCATCCACAAGGGTACAAAACTTGTTATTATGGTGAGAAGTGAAAATTTCAACTATCAAAATTTCATACTGATTCATTTTTTGACAGCTGTCTATTTTTGAATTACTTCACTAAATCATCTAGTTGCACTCTGCTCACAAAATTAGTAGTTATGCTAACTTTCACAAATTTCAAATATGGAAACTACTTATGAACTCTTTTGTAAGCAATATGTTTATTCTCCATCAAACTACAATCGTAAAATTCAACTTCTTGAATTTGACAATCTCAACAGGAACACGTAATTAGATATTTATGTGACCTCAATAATTCAGAGATACGATTAGCCGTGGGTTTACAACATCATGTGATTCAGAACTACATTTTTTCTTATTCATGTTTACCCTAATTAACTTCATACTTTTCAACAACCCCTTGATCAATAACATCAGAACTCAAATCTTATTGCGCCCATCAGATCATAGTAAGAGAGTCTAGTAGCATCACTCTATGTTCTCCTAGGTTCATTGTTGGTGCCTACAAGAACCAGTAAGTTATGGTTAGCATATAGTACGGTTCCTTCAACTTATATATCTTGATCGAATATTCAACCATTTGTACATCAAGAGTTGTAAAGAATTCGATAACGATTTGATGTATCTTTTAGTAGTTATAGTTACATGTTATGTACAACTAAAGAAACACATTTCTGTAATTCACATTTCTTACTCTGTCCAGAGATTTCTTGCATTATTAATTTATCCTATTATATAGGATATCTTCACCCGTAAGTGGGCGGAAAATCTCTGAGAACAATGCATTGGCTCCTGATGAAACTTAAAATTAATAATTTATTATATGTTAAAACNGTTGGCTCATGATGAAACTTAAAATTAATAATTTATTAAATGTTAAAACCTATATTTTAAAATTTAAGTTTCATTAAAATTATAAAATTATGTTATTTTAGTATTGTGTGTTTATATTTAAATGTCTTACTAAATATGTTTTATTTTCAGGTTCTCTACGTGTTAGTAAAATAATGATAACTCAAGCTAGAAAGCTCAAATGAAGGTGATTTAAACATGTTTGGAATCATTGAGAAATTATCTACAACTTTGCAGAAGACATGATTGCTTAAAAAGTTGGTTAAGATTATCAAATTGTGAAAATATCAAAAGGAGGACAAATTTACTTTCACAATGACCAGCATATAGTAAAAAAATATAACTATTTCAATATTTAACCAAATGAGATAAACCAAGTGGCCAAATTCATCTACAGACAATTTCCCACATGTTTGCTGTTTTGAGCAGAGTCAAATTTGGTGATTAAAGTAGTGGAACAAAGCATTGAAAGAAGAGACATTGAATTGAAGTTGGAGGAGACAAAGACTACTATTACAACTACATTGCATTAATAGAAATTTTGACCCTTTCTCTCATTTGGCCTATAAATAGAGGCCTTGTGCTAGCTTGAGAATCATTCTATCTCATTGTAAAATACAGTGTGAGTGTGTATAAAAGTTCTAAGTTCCAATATATTTTCCATTTTCCAAATTATGAGTGATGTTTTTAGTGTTGATCAAAAGTAAGTTCATGGAAAGCTAAATCTATTATGTCAAGGTGAAGAGGATGAATTCTTGGTGAAGTAAGATTGTTTATATTTTGTATATTCTTTCTTTATTTCTTTTCATTTTGCTAATTTTTTTTTATTGTAGGTATAAAAATGAATTATTTGTTGTTATCAATTTACATCAAATGCTTGATACCATTTAAGTGGTTATCTTGATTTGTTGTTTAATTTTGATACAATAAATATTTCATCAATTATTATTGTTATATTATACATATATATATATATATATATTTATATAATTATATCATATATTTCATTTAGACGATAGCGTGGCTCTGCCGGTTGTTCTAAATGAAATATTATGATATCTAACAATCTAACATTTACTTTATCGCAACTAACTTTTACTTTCCGCATCTAACATTTACTTTATCGCAACTAACTTTTACTTTCCCGCAACTAACTTATTAAATCATATATTTCATTTAGGCAATAGCGTGGCTCTGCCGGTTGTTCTAAATGAAATATAATGATTTAATTTAACATTTATTTTATGCAGTTATATATTTATATAGTTATATATATAATCATAGGTACCATATATAAAATATCGGTGAATTCGGTATTTTCTATAGTGGGAACTATATTATATTAGGTGTGTGTTTAAATATTTAATTTTCTTGGAACCATTATTTATGGTGGTTTCCTTTGTTTTACTTTTAGTTAAACAATATTGCATAAACCAAGAATAAATCCTCGAGCCTTGACAAAATTTATAATTTGTAAACTTCGTTCTTGCATTTGGTAATCTATAAATTAATAAATTTAAACTTAAAATAACCTCTCTGTGGATCGATCTCGTACTTACGAAATATATTACTTGCAGACAACCTACACTTGGGTGAATTATAATTTAAGTAGTAGCAAGTTTTTGGCGCCGTTGCCGGGGAGGTATAAATTAAGTTTATATTTGTTAATTATGTTTTATTTATAAGTATTGTGTTTTTTTTTTGTATGAGTATTTGGAGTCGAAAAAAAAGTGGTAGACTTATTCGAGTATCTGAAAATAATTTAAACATGGATGATAATTCAAATAATCAAGATAATGATAACAATAATAACAATAATAATAATAATAATCAAGAACATGATCAATTAAGAACACTTAGGCACCATATGAACCCTATTAGAACTAGTGCCCCATCTTGTTTAGTTTTTCCTCCTGATGCATCTAATTTCAACTTTAAACCTCAAATTATTCAACTTTTACCAAATTTTCATGGCTTAGATTCTGAAAATCCATATTTACATCTAAGAGAATTTGAGGAAGTTTGTAACACTTATAATGATCAAAATTGTAGCATGGATATAGTTCGATTAAAGCTTTTCCCTTTTTCTTTAAAAGATAAAGCTAAAACATGGCTACAAAATTTGAGATCAAGTTCAATAAGATCATGGGAAGAAATGCAACAACAATTTCTCAAAAAGTTTTTTCCTTCCCATAGAACAAACTCTTTTAAAAGACAAATTACTACTTTTTCTCAAAAACAAGGAGAAACATTTTATCAATGTTGGGATAGATATAAAGAATTACTTAATACATGCCCACATCATGGTTTTGAAACATGGAGAATAGTTTCTCACTTTTATGAAGGTCTAATACCTAAAGATAGGCAAATGATAGAATTCATGTGTAATGGAACTTTTGAAGATAAAAACCCAAATGAAGCTATGGAGTATTTGGATTCATTAGCAGAAAATGCTCAAAATTGGGATAATATAGGCACAATAGAACCACCAACAACTAAAATCAATAATTCAACAAATGGGGGTGGTATCTATAATCTTAAAGATGATATAGATATTCAAGCTAAACTTGCATCTTTAGCAAGAAAAATTGAGTCATTAGAAATGAAAAAGAGTGGTCAATTAAAAAGTATTCAAGAAATTGTTTGTCATATATGTGATACACATGATCATGCTACAAAAGATTGTCCAACATTACCTTCATTTAAAGAATGTCTCCATGAACAAGCAAATTATGTTAACAATTATAAAAAACCAATACTAGATCCTTTTTCAACATCATATAATCCTGGATGGAAAAATCATCCTAATTTTAGTTGGAGGAATGATAATAATGCACAACCCTCACAACAATATTTTCAAAATAACCAAAATCATCAAGGTTATATTCCTTATGTTACACCTCCAAGAAAAAACTTTGAAGATGTAATTCATGCATTTATCCAAAAGCAAGAATCTATCAATATTCAAAACAGTCAATCTATGACTGATTTGAAAGAAACTCTTGCAAAATTTGCATCTGCACTTAATATTCATGAAAAAGGAAAATTTCCATCTCAACCTCAACCTAATCCTAAAAATCAAAATCAAGAATTAAAAAATGAAAAAATTGATCAAATAAAATCTGTTATTACCCTTAGAAGTGGTAAAATAGTTAATGATCCATATAGTAATGAAAACAAGGATCATTTAAAATCAAAGAGTAAGGATGATAATCCTGATACTTTTGAGAATGATGATACCTTAAATTCTAAAAATAATATGTTGAATGATAAATCATCTGAAATAGTAAATGAATCAAATAAACCTCCACCATTTCCTCATGCATTAACAAATCATAAAAAACAAAAAAATGATTCTGATATCTATGAAGTTTTTAAACAAGTAAAGATAAATATTCCATTATTAGATGCTATTAAACAAGTACCTTCATATGCAAAATTTTTAAAAGACTTATGTACTGTGAAGAGAAAATTGCATGTGAAGAAGAAAGCATTCTTGGCTGAACAAGTAAGTTCTATTCTTCAAAATAATTCTAGTTTTAAATATAAAGATCCTGGTTGTCCAACAATTTCATGTATTATTGGAGAAAATAAAATTAAAAAAGCTTTGTTAGATTTGGGAGCAAGTGTGAATTTACTTCCTTATTCAGTTTATGAAAAACTTAATTTAGGAGAATTAAAACTCACTTCTGTTACTCTCTTACTGGCGGATAGGTCAATCAAAATACCTAGAGGTATTGTAGAAGATGTGTTGGTTCAAGTTGATAAATTCATATATCCTGTAGATTTTATTATTTTGGATATACAACCAATAGAAGTACATAATGAAATTCCCGTAATATTGGGACGACCATTTCTTGTAACTTCAAATGCTTTAATTAATTGTCGAAATGGAATAATGAAATTGTCTTTTGGAAATATGACTGTAGAACTTAATGTGTTCAATTTATGTAAACAACCAAGTATTAATAAAAATGAATATGATAATGAAATTGAAACAATTGTGGAAGAAAATATACAAGAAAAAAACTTAAATCAACAATATGAAGTTTTTTCAATAGAAAATTTTGAGTCTGAAAATAATTTTAAAGAAGATGATAATACAAAACTTGAATTAAATGTTTTACCATTCGAATTGAAATATGTATTTCTTGGTGAAAATAAAACATTTCATGTTGTAATTTCTTCCACTCTTCTACCAAATCAAGAAGAAGATTTAATTAAATTACTTAAAAAATATAAAAATGCAATTGGATGGACTTTGAAAGATATAAAAGGTGTAAATCTTTTAATTTGCACACATAAAACTCATTTGGAAGAAAATGCTAAAACATATCAACAACCACAAAGAAGATTAAATCTACATATGAAATAAGTTAAAAATGAAGTATTAAAACTATTAGACGCTGGAACTATCTATCCAATCTCAGATAGTAAATGGGTAAGTCCAACACAAATAGTACCTAAAAAGTCAGGCATCACTGTTATAAAAAATGAAAAAGGAGAGTTATTACAAACTAGGATTCCATCTAGTTGGCGTATGTGTATTGATTATAGAAAATTAAATGTTGCAACTAGAAAAGATCATTTTCCATTACCATTTTTAGATCAAATTCTAGAAAAAGTAGCAGGAAAATCTTATTATTGTTTTTTTGATGGGTATTCGGGGTATTATCAAATACCTATAACATTAGAAGATCAAGAAAAAACTACTTTCACTTGTCTTTTCGGAACTTTTGCATTTAAAAGAATGCCATTTGGTTTATGTAATGCTCCGGCTACTTTTCAAAGATGCATGTTAAGTATTTTCAGTGATATGATTGAAGAATTTGTAGAAGTTTTTATGGATGATATAACTGTTTTTGGAAACTCATTTGAAAATTGTCTTAAAAACCTAGAAGAAGTATTAAAACGATGTGAAGAAAAAAAATCTTGTTTTAAATTGGGGAAAATGTCATTATATGGTTAAATCTAGGATTGTGTTAAGTCATGTGATATCTGAAAAAAGGAATTGAAGTTGATAAAGCCAAAGTTGATGTTATTGCTCATTTAACATCACCAAAAACGGTCAAAGAAGTTCGATCATTCTTGGGTCATGCAGGTTTTTATAGAATGTTTATAAAAAATTTCAGCATAATATCTAAACCAATTTCGAATCTTTTAACAAAAGATACACAATTTGAATGGACTCAGAAATGTGAAAATGCTTTTAAAAAAATAATTAATCTTTTAATTACATCACCTATTTTACAACCTCCAGATTGGTCTTTACCATTTGAATTAATGTGTGATGCAAGTGATTATGCTATAGGAGCTGTGTTAGGACAGAGAAAAGAAGGAAAA
>NC_133312.1:19931588-20004257 GCF_012295235.1 Primulina huaijiensis
ATATATATATATAATTATATCATATATTTCATTTAGACGATAACGTGGCTCTGCCGGTTGTTCTAAATGAAATATTATGATATCTAACAATCTAACATTTACTTTACCACAATTAACTTTGACTTTCCGCATCTAACATTTACTTTATCGCATCTAACATTTACTTTATCGCAACTAACTTTTACTTTCCCGCAACTAACTTATTAAATCATATATTTCATTTAGGCAATAGCGTGGTCCTGTCGGTTGTTCTAAATGAAATATAATGATTTAATTTAACATTTATTTTATGTAGTTATATATTTATATAGTTATCTATATATAATCATAGGTACCATATATAAAATATCGGTGAATTCAGTATTTTCTATAGTGGGAACTATATTATATTAGGTGTGTGTTTAAATATTTAATTTTCTTGGAACCATTATTTATGGTGGTTTCCTTTGTTTTACTTTTAGTTAAACAATATTGCATAAACCAAGAATAAATCCTCGAGCCTTGACAAAATTTATAATTTGTAAATTTCGTTCTTGCATTTGGTAATCTATAAATTAATAAATTTAAACTTAAAATAACCTCTCTGTGGATCGATCTCGTACTTACGAAATATATTACTTGCAGACAACCTACACTTGGGTGAATTATAATTTAAGTAGTAGCAGCTCTTACGTATTTTGAAACTTCATCCAACTTTGCCACCTGATAACTTACAATGGAGCCGGTAAATGAGTCAAAATGCGTGCTACTACGCAGAGCCTCCACGTTGTCTTGGGTCTATGGACTAATATGTACAACCATAACAGTGGACTTTTCGACTCAATAAATGATAACCACTTGAAAATTTCGTGTGATGATTGTCTAGTGTCTGATCGAGCACTCATATATATGAATGGACATCTTCATGTTCTTACCAATGAAACATGACGTTTATATCACAGATGTTGTCTCAAGCTTTAGCGACATTTATCCTTATTTTAAGTGGCTGATTCGACTAAGAACGTCTTTATAATATGCAGTAATTTTCCTAATGAATTTCATGATTAACATTGTGAGATAGACCTAATGGTACTAAAGTATATTTAAGTGTTTGATATATGCATCTTGTATGAGTATACATATAAAGTAAATATCATAATTGCATAAAAATGTAAAATATTACTAAATAAATATTATTTTACATAATAGTCAATAAAACTCAAGTCACAAGTTGGATTACTGCGCATGTGCTCTCTAACTTGCCTTATTGATTATTACCCGTAGATCTCAAAATAACTGCTTCACGATGTTTCTCAAACAATGGTCCTGACACGGGCTTCGTTAGTTGATTAGAAACGTTATCTACAGAGGTGACTCTCTCTACTGATATATCTCAACTTTTCACAATCTCTCAGATAATGTGGAACTTCCTCAGTATATATTTGGATTGCTTATGAGACATCGACTCCTTTGCTTATGAAACGACACTGGTGTTATTGCTGTAGACCATAACTGGATCAACTTAGTTAGGAATGACACCCAACTCTTGGACGAAATTCCTCATCCAAACAACATATCCACAGCTGATGCAGCTATGTATTCGCCTAAGTTTTGAATCTGTTGTGGTGTCTTATTTGGAATTTTTCCAAGAAACAACATTGTCATTGAGCATGAATACAAATCCAGAGGTTGAGTTAAAATAATCTACATCTGATTGGAAGCTAGAATCAATATATCCTTCCAATTTAATTCTTCACTCTCATAGACCATGAATGAATTCTTAGTTTTTTTTCAAGTACTTAAGAAAATCCTTTAGGCTTTCTAATGAAATGGGTCGATATTCGACATATACATGCTTGAAACACTCAATACAAAGCCTATATCAGGTCGAGTAGATATCATACCATATATAATATTGCCAATGGAAGATGCGTACGGAATGCGGGTCATAGTTTCTATTTAATCATCAGTCTTAGGGCACATATACTTGGATAGAGTCGCACCATGAAAGATTGAGAGATATCATCTCTTGGACTCCTCCATAGAAAATCTCCTAAGTATTTATCGATTTATTTGGATTGGGTGAGCCTTAACATCATTTTTTTAATCTATTCATATACATATGTATTTCTAAGACATACGATGCTTCACCATATCCTTCACGAAAAATTTATTAGATAACCATGCTTTAGTTTATTGCAACATTCCTACATAATTTCCAATGAGTAGTATGTCATCAATATAAAATACTAGTAATGTCACTGCACTCCCATTAACTTTCTTGTATACAAAAATTTACTTAGGATTCTTAACAAAATCAAATTTTTTGATAGTGTTGTTAAATATGAGGTTCCAAATCCTCGACACTTGTTTGAGTCCATGAATGGATATATAAAGTTTGCATACCTTATACTCATTTCCTATTTATGTTAATCTTTCAGGCTAAGACATATAAATCTCTTCCTTAATGTCACCATTAATGAATGTTGTTTTCACATCCATATGCCATATTTCATAGTTATACGATGGTGTTCTATCTAGGAGTATCCTAGTGAACTTGAACATCACGACTGGAGAAAATGTTTCTTCATAGTTAATTACTTGCCTTTGAGTATATTATTTGCTACCAATCTAACTTTGATGGACATTACATTCCCATCCGTCCCAATTTTTCTTTTGTAAATACATTTGCCTCGTATGAGAACAATTCCCTCAGGTGAATCTACTAAAGTTCATACTTTATTCGAATAAATGGAGTCCATCTTGGACTGCATGACTTCAAGTCATTTGAATAAATCGGAATCAGATAATGCTTATTTGAATTTCTCTTGAATCACATCCAGGAATGAGCATATCTTGGCCCTCTTCAAGAAAGAGGCTCATTGAGCTTGTACTTTCTCAATTGGCTGTTGATGTGTGGGTTATACTATTTCAGGAATGGATGTTTCTCGAATCTTCTTGAGTTTTATCCTTCCACATTTTCTATCCAAAGAAACCCCTTGTCCAAGAAGCTGACATTCTTTGAAACAAACACTTTTATTTCATTGGGTAATAAAAATAATATCCAACAGAATTATTTGGATATTGTGAGAACCCGAATTTCCCGCAGCTAGCATTTTTTTGCAGTAGCTAGCAATATTCAGTGGCAATGGAAAATTCCAGCAGAAGCTAACAATTCCAGCAGCAGCCAATATTTCAGAAGATGTTATTTTCTAGCAAACAAAATTCCAGCAGATAGAATCCAGCAGACAGAATCCAGCACCAGAAGAAGTTCAGTAGCGAGATTTCAGCAGATAAGCTACTGATTCAGATTAGAACTTGTAACTGAAGCATTTAAAATGGAATAAAGATTGTTAATGGCACATCATGACAGATTATGGCCATTAATAAGGAGTCCAACAGTCAGAATATGGCCTATAAATATCACCCTCAAGTCTCTGAAATGGGTTACACAAACCTTAAAATTATCACTTGAAATTAGAGCTAAGAGAGTGCATTTTTCGAAGCTGTAGAAACCAGTAGCGACATTAGCAGATTACAGAATTCAACCGAAATTTCTAGCAGATTACTGTAAGTGGGCTTATGTATAAATATCTTGAAATCAGTTTGATAATTCCGGTTTTGAAGTAAAGTTTCTGAATGTTTGATTTCTGATATATGATATATTATTTTGAAGCACTGAAACTCCCTGGTGAACTAATGGTAGGAATATATATTCTGAACATTTCTGAATTCTGATTCTGATGGAGAGAACATATAGGGGACTGTATCAGTTTAGCCATGAAATTCACTAACGTGCTCAGAGCTTACTAATTCTGATTTCTGCCTGAATACCGTGATTTCTGAATTCTGATTCCTGTTCTGGAAACAAGAGTTTTCTGTATATTATTGTATTTCAGTTTCTGTAAAAATGATGTTTGAAAACTGGGAGTTATTCCCGCCTCTGCTTACTGAGTGACAACCATATCACTTACCCACCAAACCCATCTCAGATAAGAACGAGGAAGAAAAGCTAGAAGAAGAAGAGCAGATTCAATTCTGGGGCTGGTGAAGGAGACCGTTGTTATCAGTTCTAATTTATGTGTAATCCACTGCATTGTTAAGACGATGTTATATTTGGTTTCACATTTTTTGCTGTAAAACATTATTATTTGAGTTTTATCAGACAATGAATATTCATTATTGTGAATAAAAGACTGGTTTCTGAAAATTCTGTACTTCTGAGGCTTGTTGTTTTCGAATGTAAATTTGAGAGCAACGCCGGTGTCAACCAACCCCCGTTCTTTGGCGTGACATTTAAGTGGTATCAGAGCAGAACCAGGTTTCATAATCTGGGGAGGAGGAACTAGAAATAATAATTTCTGATAGACTTCTGAAAATAAGTTCTGATATACTACCTGAGTTCTGAAAATAAGCTACTGTAATAGACTACTGAAAAGATAGACTAACTATGTAGAGTTAGGAAAATCAGTAAGGAAAACAAATCAGAATACAGTAGAGCTCTGAGTGTTTCAGCAGCATGTCTGAAATGAGTAGAAAAAAAAATCAGTAGACCCAAAACCAGTAGCCGAAACCAGAACCAGTAGATGGAAATCAGTAGATCTGTATGCAGAAGACTGGGTCAATAGACCTGGAATGCAGCAGACTTGTTCTAACAGTGCTGGAAAGCAGCAGACTGATTGCAGTAGCATCAGAAATGCAGTAGATAGTAAATTCCAGCAAGCGCATGCAATAGACCTCGCAAAGTGGCATGGAAGTTGAGGTGTTTTTCGCGCAAACTTCAAACGGCCATAATTTTGATCCATGAGGAATTTTTACTATTAAAAGTATGCGTTGGAAAGCTCTCGAGGAGGAGAATCTAACCTAGAACCATTTTAATCGTTCTAGCACCGTCGACGAACCCCAAATTCTTTTGTTTAGATGGTGATATCGTCCTTGCCGTAAAATTTTCCAATTTTTTGAAACTTTGAGGAATTTTCATTTCCAAACGGCTTAGTAATTTTCCACCAAATTTGGAACCATTCATGTTCTTGATGTGAAGGATTTTTAGTAAATTTTTCACGCCATTCCGAGACCGAAAATTTTTTAGCTATTTCTTCTGTTAATTGTATAGGCAGTACTGAATCTGTTCATTCCAGTATTTGTCTATAACTCGACCTATATTCTTGATATCACTTCTGAACCTTTACTCTCATATTTTGGATGTAGGATATGGCTGACCAGAGTAGCTACATTAAGAGCTTAGAGAAGAAGATAGAGAAGCTCAAGTGGCATAACTATTGCTTAGATCTGGACAAGGATGAATTACAGCGTAGAGAATAACACTTAAGACATGATGTTCAACGTTATGCGCATCATCTGCATGAGGCGGAAGAGAGGAATAGGATAGCTCAAGAAGAGTTTGAAACCTCTCAAGAGACCGTTGCAGAGTTCATCGAGTTACGTGATAATTTGATTGAGAACATCCAAGTGCTCAAGGATCAAAATCACCAAATTGTACACAGCATTGTAATGCCCATGGGCTGTTCCCGATCCAACTGACGGGAGTCGGTTATCCCATGGCACATTACTCAATGACTCCTCCAGCCCAGGCACTGGAGTTTGTACCTCCCCCGGCTCGAACCTAAGATCTCCTGGACATATAGATACTTACCACAAGTCTGGTACCAATTGATCTCCTGAAAAATATGCAAATGATTTTCTTGACCAAACTTTGTAATTGAATCCAAAAACGAGACAATTACGCCCAACGAGTTCGTATTTAATCATGACTCTGTGCCAACCCGAACCATTATTTAGTCATGATTAAAATACACTTAAAATTATGAAATAATGCACCTAAAATGACAAGGGCCGAAATTTTGGTGAATGGAGGCCAAAACATGAAACGCTCTTTCGAGAGTCAATTTGGCACATCGCACCGTAATTTCTCGTACGACCTCTAAAATGATCCGAATCACAAACGGTCAAAAACATGACCTTCCTAACTCAATGAGGCACTGTCCAGTTCAAGGCCATAGGCTAGAAGCCAACCAAGAACTCGAACGAGCCACTGAACCGCAGCAACAAGTTGCTGTCCACAAAATACAGCAGCTGTGCGTTGGTTTCCTTGCGTCGTTTGCGAGGCTAATGGCCATTGGGCTTGAACCACCAACCAGAACCTCTTACCAACATCCTAAGGAATGATTTGAACCATGGCTAAGGGCCCTAGGTCAGCCACAATTTGCATCACACCCTAACTCAACCGAAAGTCACACCCGAGAGCACCCTTGCATGCGTGTGGTGTTTTGCTACGTTTGCTGCCATGGATCGTCCCAGTGGCTATTTGATTGACCATGACACAATCTAGACTTCATGGGGCATGGTGTGAACCATGGCTAATGGCTAAAGAGCCAACCAAGATGCACACTAACACCATACAACTCAACTACACTTGCTGGAAAATAAAATGGGCCGAAAAAGGGGAGGGGCTATTCTAGTGTTTTGATTTTAAAACCGATGCAACCATGGACCAAGCCTGGAAAGGCCGACTTGGTTATGTCTTAGACATAACAAGGAGAGGTTCTAACCATGGCTATAGCCCTTAGGGCAGCCAAGATTAGATCCATTTCCCTTTTTGACAGCAACACAAAANGCACACTAACACCATACAACTCAACTACACTTGCTGGAAAATAAAAGGGGCCGAAAAAGGGGAGGGGCTGTTCTAGTGTTTTGATTTTAAAACCGATGCAACCATGGACCAAGCCTGGAAAGGCCGACTTGGTCACGTCTTAAACATCACAAGGAGAGGTTCTAACCATGGCTATAGCCTTTAGGGCAGCCAAGATTAGATCCATTTCCCTTTTTGACAGCAACACAAAAATTCGAAACTCAATGGCAAGAATGAAGAGCTGCTATCATTTTCGGTTTCTAGCATGCATGGGGCTTGTTTGAATGGGCCAACATGGTCTTGACACACCCTAGTACGTGTCTAGATGCAGCCTAGTGAGCCTGTACATGAGCCATCCACCTGAAACACCAAAAACAAGTGAACCCGTGAAGCGTNAACATCACAAGGAGAGGTTCTAACCATGGCTATAGCCTTTAGGGCAGCCAAGATTAGATCCATTTCCCTTTTTGACAGCAACACAAAAATTCGAAACTCAATGGCAAGAATGAAGAGCTGCTATCATTTTCGGTTTCTAGCATGCATGGGGCTTGTTTGAATGGGCCAACATGGTCTTGACACACCCTAGTACGTGTCTAGATGCAGCCTAGTGAGCCTGTACATGAGCCATCCACCTGAAACACCAAAAACAAGTTAACCCGTGAAGCGTGAAATGGAAGAGCCGAAATCTGCATCTTTTATTTTTGAAAGGTTCTTGATATATTTCGGTTATACCATGGAAATGAAGATCATTGAATGTTTAAAAGTATTAATATAACTTGATTGAAGAGTAAGGAAGAATATAAACATGCCTGGTTTCGTTTTGAAAAGAAAACGAACGAAACGCAACGACGCGGCGCGGAGGAGACGGAGCGTTTCTTTTCTTGCTTGCTACTCGATTATTTTTTCTTTAAGAGCTCTCGGTTTTCCTCACTAAACCCACGAAAATGCTCTGAAATTCTCTNAACTTGATTGAAGAGTAAGGAAGAATATAAACATGCCTGGTTTCGTTTTGAAAAGAAAACGAACGAAACGCAACGACGCGGCGCGGAGGAGACGGAGCGTTTCTTTTCTTGCTTGCTACTCGATTATTTTTTCTTTAAGAGCTCTCGGTTTTCCTCACTAAACCCACGAAAATGCTCTGAAATTCTCTCAATATTTCGGTGATGGGGGAGGGGAAATGGTTAGGAGAGTGAGGGAGATCCAATAATAAAGGGATACAAAGGGTATGACCAAGTCTCCCTCTTTTTAAATTTTGAATTTCTTGATATCAAATGATTTGTTGGAGGGGGAAATGGATGGGGTGGCCGATTCTACATGCTAGACTAGGTTAGGATATTGATCTAATATTAATTAATTAAGGGTGATTAATAAATGAAAAGATTATCATGCTAATGGATGACAAGGAAAGAGTCAAAGGTGAGTTGTCATAGAATTGTTGTCTCACTAAAGGGTGGCCGAAATTTATCAAATAAATGGAGGGGAAATATTGTTTAGTTAGTGTATTATTAAACCTTAANATAATACTAATTAATTAAGGGTGATTAATAAATGAAAAGATTATCATGCTAATGGATGACAAGGAAAGGGTCAAAGGTGAGTTGGCATAGAATTGTTGTCTCACTAAGGGGTGGCCGAAATTTATCAAATAAATGGAGGGGAAATATTGTTTAGTTAGTGTATTATTAAACCTTAAGAGCCTTACCTATCCTTTAATTAATTTAGTGAATTAACCCCAAAAATTATGGAACCTAAATGAACTTATTTCCTACTTACCTCAAGTTGCTTAAATAATTCCTTATACCTCCTTTTAACTTAAATCCACTTATTTGCTAGCTAAAATAAACTCTGGGAATGATTTCTAAAATCTTAAATTTTATCTCAAAATTCCAACTCCAGTCCGGCCTCACTGAATTAACTGAAAAGATAAAAATTAAACTATTGCATAAAATAATTAAATTTAAATACTCATGCAATAAATTTATTTTAATTTAAATACTAGAATTATGCATGACTTATACGTAATCTGATTTCCGGGTTCTACAACTCTCCCCCCCCCTAAAAGAAATTTCATCCTCGAAATTAAAACTCACCGAATAACTCGGGGTACCGACTCCTCATCTCTGGCTCAGACTCCCATGTAGCTTCCTCCTCTGAATGGTTTAGCCATTTGACCTTCATTCGCTTAACCAGCTTGTTCCGAAGCTTCTCTTCCTGTCTGTCTAAGATCTGCACTGGTCTCTCCTCATAAGATAGGCTCGGAGTAAGCTGCAACGGCTCAAAGTTCAAGACATGCGAAGGATTCGCCATATACTTCCTCAGCATAGAGACGTGGAACACATTGTGTACTCCGGCCAGATTCGGCGGAAGAGCAACACGATAAGCTAACATCCCAACTCTGTCGAGGATCTCAAATGGTCCAATGAATCTCGGACTGAGCTTCCCTTTCTTTCCGAATCGCATGACACCCTTCATAGGTGCTACCTTGACGAAAACATGGTCGCCAACGGCAAACTCTAGGTCTCTCCTCCTCTGATCTGCATAACTTTTCTGTCGACTCCGAGCAGTCCTTATCCTATCACAGATCTTGACTACTACATCGGCAGTCTGCTGAATAATCTCTGGACCCAACTCTGCTCTCTCTCCTACTTCATCCCAGTGAATAGGAGATCTACACTTGCGGCCATACAGTGCTTCATACGGTGCCATACCTATAGACGACTGGAAACTGTTGTTATAGGTGAACTCTACCAATGGCAAGTTTGACTCCCAACTCCCTGAGAAGTCAATAACACAAGCACGGAGAAGATCCTCCAAGATC
The DNA here is from genome assembly GCF_012295235.1 of Primulina huaijiensis. NCBI lineage: Eukaryota > Viridiplantae > Streptophyta > Magnoliopsida > Lamiales > Gesneriaceae > Primulina > Primulina huaijiensis. The sequence goes on from NC_133312.1 coordinate 19,941,038, forward strand.
TGAATAACTCGCTCAGACTGCCCATCTGTCTGCGGATGGAATGCTGTGCTAAACAGCAACTTCGTACCCATGGTCGAATGCAAACTCTTCCAAAACGAGGAAGTGAATCTAGGATCTCTGTCAGATACGATAGAAACTGGAATACCATGAAGTCGGACTATCTCTCGGATATACAACTCTGCATACTGAATCATGGTGAAAGTCGTCTTAATAGGCAAGAAGTGCGCTGATTTGGTAAGACGATCTACAATCACCCAGATAGCATTTGATCATCTGACTGACTTCAGCAACCCGGTCACGAAGTCCATGGTAACATTCTCCCACTTCCACTCGGGAATGGGAAGAGGCTTGAGCAAACCTGCTGGTCTCTGATGCTCCGCCTTCACTAACTGGCAAGTCAGACACTCGGATACAAATCGTCTGATGTCTTTCTTCATCCCAGGCCACCAATACAATGACTGCAGATCTCGGTACATCTTCGTACTCCCAGGGTGAATGGAGTACGGGGACATGTGGGCCTCTGATAGAATATCTGCTTGGATAGAACCACTGCTAGGAACCCATATCCTGTCTCGGTATCTCACAATACCGTCACTAACTGAATACAAAACACTGCCCTTGGCCTCATCTCTCTGCTTCCACTTTGCCAACTGCTCATCTGCTGGCTAACTACTGCGAATGCGGTCAATATGAGAGGACTGAATGGTCAAGGTAGATAGACGGGGGACTCTACCTTGAGGGTATGCCTCTAGATCAAACATCTGCATCTCAGACTGAAGAGGTTTCTGAATCGTCAAATGGGCCATCACTGTAACTTTCCTGCTCAATGCATCCGCAACTACATTAGCCTTACCCGGGTGGTAGCTAATGTCACAATCATAATCTTTCACAAGCTCCAACCAACGCCTCTGATGCATGTTCAGCTCCTTCTGCGTAAAAAAATACTTGAGGCTCTTGTGGTCGGTAAAGATCTGGCACTTCTCTCCATACAGATAGTGCCTCCAAATCTTAAAGGCAAAAACTACGGCGGCCAACTCTAGATCATGGGTAGGGTAATTCTTCTCACGAGTCTTCAACTGTCGAGAAGCATACGCTATCACCTTCCCATGCTGCATCAATACCGCGCCCAAACCGAGCTTCGAAGCATCGGTATACAGAACAAACTCACCGGGCACTGACGGCAGAGCCAAAACTGGTGCTGAGATAAGAGCTTGTTTCAAAGTATCGAAGCTCTTCTGACACTCCTCGCTCCACACAAATTTAACATTCTTCTTGGTCAACGATGTGAGTGGAACGGCAATAGAGGAGAATTTCTTAATGAACTTCCGATAATATCCTGCTAGCCCAAGAAAACTGCGGATCTCTGATGCATTCTGCGGCACAACCCAATCTCTGACTGCGGCAACTTTTGCTGGGTATACCTCAATACCACTGCTAGAAACAAAGTGGCCTAAGAACGCCACTTTCTCTAACCAGAATTCACACTTGCTGAACTTTGCGAATAACTGGTGCTTCTACAAGGTCTGCAACACTATGGTCAGATGTCTGCTGTGATCCTCTTGATTCTTGGAGTATACGAGAATGTCGTATATGAATACTATCACAAACTGGTCAAGATACGGCTGAAATATGTGATTCATTAGATCCATGAAGATCGCTGGCGCATTCGTCAGACCGAACGGCATCACAAGGAACTCGTAGTGGCCATAATGAGTCCTGAAAGCAGTCTTGGAAACATCAGCATCTTTCACCTTCAACTGGTGATAACCGGACCGCAGATCAATCTTGGAGAATATTGAAGCTCCCTGCAACTGGTCAAACAAATCCTCAATCCTCGGGAGTGGGTATTTGTTCTTCACTGTAACCCTGTTCAACTTCCGGTAATCAATACAAAGTCTCATAGAGCCATCCTTCTTCTTCACAAACAAGACTGGCGCGCCCCAAACTCCTTGTCAAAAAGTTCCTGAATCTGCTTCTTAAGCTCTGCCATCTCTGTCGGTACGGCGCTTTGGATATCGGAGTCGTACCTGGCATAAGCTCGATAGAAAACTCCACCTCTCTCTCGGGTGGCATACCAGAGACATCCTCAGGAAAAATGTCTAAGAAGTCTCTGACAACTGGGACATCTGAGGCTGACTGACTGGGTGCCTCGGGGACAGATATAAAAGTTGCTAAAAATGCCCGACACCCTCTATGCATGAGCTTTCTAGCCTTGACATAAGGAATAATGCACGGTAATGGAAAGTACCTGTCCGGCTCGAATAAGAACTGCGTCATTCCAGATGGTCGGACTAGAACAGATCTCCGCTGGAAGTCAATCAAAACTTTGTTCCGCAATAGCCAATCCATCCCTAGTATGATGTCAAACTCTGGCATTGGCAACACGATCAGATCCGCATAAACGAGGTTGCCATGGAGCTCAAGATCTATGTCTCGGATCACATTGGTAGCTGCCATCTCCTCACCAGAAGTCAATACTACTGAATAGGCTACATCTAGCCCAACGGTCTTGACCTTGAGGAAATTAGCAAAGACCTCCGAAATAAATGAGTGAGTGGCCCCTGAATCTATCAAGGCCTTCGTAGCGGAACCAGATATAAAAATTCTCCCTGAAAGATCGAAACTCTAAGTTGAACCCAATAATTACAAGAACTAAACTTATCAACATGCAAAGGCCAGAGTTCTTCTATCTTAATTCCCTTAAATAATACTGAGTAGAGCATGCAATCCTATCGCAATTCTAAGTTCAAAAATATTAACCTAGATTCCCAAAACATCGAATTTCAAATATAACTCAAAGCGTTAAGATACCTGTCATAAGCATGGTTTCTGGGTTCGTCTATGTAGCATGGAGAGCAAAAACTCTGCCTTGGGTAGGCAGATTCCTCTGAGGACACTGCAGAAATAAGTGGTCTGGACTACCACACTTATAACACTTTCCTGAGCCAAACATACATGCTCCAGGATGGCGACGTGAGCACTTAGGGCAAACTGGGTGCTCAAACGTCCTCGGGGCTGGGTGTCCCCACTGCTACTGCTGCTGCTGACCTCTGTTTCTAGGAGGCCCGTGAAAAAGCCTTTTGTTCTGCTGCTGATGCTGCTGAGGAGGAGGGCGGTGTGGTACCTGGACTGGTCGCTTCCCCAAGCGATCTCTCTCAATATCACGCTAATCCTGCTCTGCGGCTAGGGCTTTGGAGACAGCGACCTCATAAGAAGTAGGGTCAGACACCCTAACATCACGGCGCAAGATCGGCCGTATACCCACCAAGAAATGCATCGACTTGGCTATAGCATCATTCGTGATCAGGGGCACAAAATGACAACCCCTTTCAAACTTACGGATAAGCTCCGTAACAGTCATATCTCCCTGTCTCAGGCTCATGAACTCAGTGGTCAGCCTGGTGCGCACTTGTTCAGTAAAATATTTGGAGTAGAATACCTCCGTGAAGCGCGTCCAACTAAGTGTAGCCAAGTTCAGGGCTACTGATGCTCCTTCCCACCATAAGCGGGCATCTCCTCGGAACAAGTATGTAGCACAGCGTACTCTGTCTGCATCTCCAAGCTCCATGAACTCGAAGATAACCTCGAGGGACTTGATCCAGCCTTCGGCAATCATGGGGTCCAATGTCCCTGAAAACTCCTTCGGACGCATCTTCATGAATCTCTCGTATACAGCCTCGGGCCCTGTCGGCCTGGCTGCCACAGCATTGTTCCCCGCAAACTGCGCGAAGAACTGAGTCATCCCAGCTAGCATCTGGGCATTCATGTCAGGTAGAGGGGGTGGAGGTCCGTTCCTCTCCTTCCTCGGCTCCTCTCTGTCCTCCTGGCGAGGCTCATCATCTCTCGTATGCTCAAGAATACGTCTAGGAGGCATACTGTTCCATACATAACCCATATGTAACCAACATGCATAACTTCTATATAATTTAATTAAATTTAAATACTGAACAATAAAAATCTGGACGTAAAACATTTCATGAAAACATGCTGTTAAAATATTTCATGCTGTAACGAAATGCGTAAATGTAAAACTTACAGACCGAATACGTGACTTCATGAGCTTCTCGTGGTCAGTAGTAGTACAAACCTTCACAGAACCATTGCTCTGATACCAGCTATAATGGCCCGAAAATTCGTGTTTGAAAATTTGCGGAATTAAAAATTTTCTTTTCAAATAATTAAAATGTCTCATTTATAAAATAAACTGATAAGTAAAGTTTGAAGTTCAAAATCTCAGCGGAAGAAATCATTACTCGCCAAAATAACAAGTTAAAGTATCCAACAGCTGATAAAATTGTTTGAACATAAAAATGGCAAGTGCTGTAAATGAGGTCCTCGGGTTCCACTACTGCCGACCCAGGCTAGCTCACTGGTCCCCGCCCTCGGTCCTGACCTCATCAGTACCTACAACAATCAAGTCTAGTGAGTCTAAAGACTCAGCATGCATATATCGTAAATAACGAGTAAATAATATAATAAAGTTGCATGGGAATAAAAATATCATGTCATGAGGCATAATGTGAAAATAACTTGTCATGTGCAATTATAATACGTGCATAACTGACTAAAAATCATAAGTGAAATACTTGCTCAATCGAGCTCTGTCATAAATAACATGTCATAAATTTTCTGTTGAGATTATGATCTACACAAGTGGCCCCTGCACTGAACTGACCGGTAACTGGCGACCGGACTGGTAACTGGCGATCGGGTGAAGTAATGTACGTCTGATCAGACTAATGCCACAGTATACTGGGTGGTACAAACTGAACTGACCAGTAACTGGCGACCGGATGAAATAATAATCCCATGATAGTGAAATGGCCACAAGCAATATCGCATAAATCTCAAAAGTGAATATTTTATATTTTTATGCACGTAATATAATTAACTGGCATAATGAAATATCCTGTATTATTTAACCACATGGATTGGATCGTTCCCAGGCTCGATGCGACCTAAATTTAACATGAAAAATATGCAAATGATTTTCTTGACAAAACTTTGTAATTAAATCCAAAAACGAGAAAATTACGCCCAACGACTTCGTATTTAATCATGACTCCGTGCCAACCCGAACCAACACCCAACCATTATTTAGTCATGATTAAAATACACTTAAAATGATGAAATAATGTTCCTAAAATTACAAGGGCCAAAATTTTGGTGAATGGAGGCCAAAACATGAAACGCTCTTTCGAGAGTCAATTTAACACATCGCACAGTAATTTCTCGTACGACCTCTAAAATGATCCGAATCACAAACGGTCAAAAACATGACCTTCCTAAATCAATGAGGCACTGTCCAGTCCAAGGCCATAGGCTTGAAGCCAACCAAGAACTCGAACGAGCCACTGAACCGCAGCAGCAAGTTGCTGTCCACAAAATACAGCAGCTGTGCTTTGGTTTCCTTGCGTCGTTTGCGAGGCTAATGGCCATTGGGCTTGAACCACCGACCATAACCTCTTACCAACATCCTAAGGAATGATTTGAACCATGGCTAAGGGCCCTAGGTCAGCCACAATTTGCATCACACCCTAACTCAACCGAAAATCACACCCGAGAGCACCCTTGCATGCGTGTGGTGTTTTGCTACGTTTGCTGTCATGGATCGTCCCAGTGGCTATTTGATTGACCATTGCACGATCTAGACTTCATGGGCATGGTGTGAACCATGGCTACTGGCTAAAGAGCCAACCAAGATCCACACTAACACCATACAACTCAACTACACTTGCTGGAAAATAAAAGGGGCCGAGAAAGGGGAGGGGCTGTTCTAGTGTTTTGATTTTAAAACCGATGTAACCATGGACCAATCCTGGAAAGACCAACTTGGTCACTTCTTAGACATTACAAGGAGAGGTTCTAACCATGGCTATAGCCCTTAGGGCAGCCAAGATCAGATCCATTTCCCTTTTTGATAGCAACACAAAAATTTGAAACACAATGACAAGAATGAAGAGCTGCTGTCATTTTTGGTTTCTAGCATGCATGGGGCTTGTTTGAATGGGCCAACATGGTCTTGACACACCCTAGTACGTGTCTAGATGCCGCCTAGTGAGCCTGGACACGAGCCATCCACCTGAAACACCAAAAACAAGTGAACCCGTGAAGCGTGAAATGGAAGAGCTGAAATCTGCATCTTTTATTTTTGAAAGGTTCTTGATATATTTCGATTATACCATGGAAATGAAGATCATACAATGTTTAAAAGTATTAATATGACTTGATTGAAGAGTAAGGAAGAATATAAACATGCCTGGTTTCGTTNAGCTATTTGATTGACCATGGCATGATCTAGACTTCATGGGGCATGGTGTGAACCATGGCTAATGGTTAAAGAGCCAACCAAGATCCACACTAACACCATACAACTCAACTACACTTGCTGGAAAATAAAAGGGGCCGAGAAAGGGGAGGGGCTGTTCTAGTGTTTTGATTTTAAAACCGATGCAACCATGGACCAATCCTGGAAAGAACAACTTGGTCACTTCTTAGACATTACAAGGAGAGGTTCTAACCATGGCTATAGCCCTTAGGGCAGCCAAGATCAGATCCATTTCACTTTTTGACAGCAACACAAAAATTCGAAACTCAATGGCAAGAATGAAGAGCTGCTGTCATTTTTGGTTTCTAGCATGCATGGGGCTTGTTTGAATGGGCCAACATGGTCTTGACACACCCTAGTACGGGTCTAGATGCAGCCTAGTGAGCCTGGACACGAGCCATCCACCTGAAACACCAAAAACAAGTGAACCCGTGAAGCGTGAAATGGAAGAGCTGAAATCTGCATCTTTTATTTTTGAAAGGTTCTTGATATATTTCGGTTATACCATGGAAATGAAGATCATAGAATGTTTAAAAGTATTAATATGACTTGATTGAATAGTAAGGAAGAATATAAACATGCCTGGTTTTGTTTTGAAAAGAAAACGAACGAAACGCAACGATGCGGCGCGGAGGAGACGAAGCGTTTTTTTTCTTGCTTGCTACTCGATTATTTTTCTTTAAGAGCTCTCGGTTTTCCTCACTAAACCCACGAAAATTCTCTGAAATTCTCTCAATATTTCGGTGATGGGGGAGGGGAAATGGTTAGGAGAGTGAGGGAGATCCAATAATAAAGGGATACAAAGGGTATGACCAAGTCTCTCTCTTTTTAAATTTTGAATTGCTTGATATCAAATGGTTTGTTGGAGGGGGAAATGGATGGGGTGGCCGATTCTACATGCTAGACTAGGTTAGGATATTGATCTAATATTAATTAATTAAGGGTGATTAATAAATGAAAAGATTATCATGCTAATGGATGACAAGGAAAGGGTCAAAAGTGAGTTGGCATAGAATTGTTGTCTCACTAAGGGGTGGCCTAAATTTATCAAATAAATGGAGGGAAAATATTGTTTAGTTAGTGTATTATTAAACCTTAATAGCCTTACCTATCCTTTAATTAATTTAGTGAATTAACCCCAAAAATTATGGAACCTAAATGAACTTATTTCCTACTTACCTCAAGTTGCTTAAATAATTCCTTATACCTCCTTTTAACTTAAATCCACTTATTTGCTAGCTAAAATAAACTCTGGGAATGATTTCTAAAATCTTAAATTTTATCTCAAAACTCCAACTCCAGTCCGGCCTCACTAAATTAACTGAAAATATAAAAATTAAACTACTGCATAAAATAATTAAATTTAAATACTCATGCAATAAAATTATTTTAATTTAAATGCTAGAATTATGCATGACTTATACGTAATCTGATTTCCGGGTTCTACAAGCATAACCAGTATAGTGAGTAGACTAATGCTCAGATTCATGAGTTGCAGAGCACGGTTGAAGTAATTAGTGTCCAGAATGCAGTTCTGCATGGTCATATTGAACATCTACAAGCAGTAATAGACAACCAAGATGAACCTGAAGAGGATCCAGAAGAAGAAGAAGAAGTAGAAGAGGATCCTATTGATTTGGATTTGGGATAAGTGATAGATTAGACAATCAGTAGTAGTTTTGTAATAACACTTGTTCCAATTGCATTTCTGTTTTCATTTTCGAAGTTCTATTGTAATTGCACTTTCTTGGGAAATCAATAAAAGTTATTTCTATTCATTGGTTTCATATTTAAATTTTGAGCAATTACTCAATCATTGTGCTTCCTTTGTTTAGTCTATATTCTGCCAAAACCTTAGAACTTCCATATGTGTAGGAAATGGACGGAAGACCAGTAAGAAATAATCGCAACCCTCGTTATGGAAATCGCCACAACCGCAACAACAACCGCGATGACGAAGATGCACAACAACAACCACCACCAGCAGTTGGGCTCAGCCAATTGGATTTGATGGCTATATCCACGATTGTGGCAACCACGTTACAAGGGTTTGTCAACCCTAATGTTAACCAGCCGCCGCCACCACCTCCAGCTCAGAATGGGACGAAGCAGCACTATGAGGCTCTCCGAAGAGCAAGAGTCCCAAACTTCAATGGAAGCTCTGATCCTGAGGTCGGACAGAATTGGATGAAGGAGGTGGGGAATCATCTTCGACTCCTTGAGGTTCCACAAGAGATCAGGGTAGATGTGATTACACCTTTTCTTGTGGATAGAGCAGCCAAATGGTGGGAAGGAGTCTCACCAGCTATGTTAGGGACGGGACCTATCACCTGGAAAAGGTTCCGAGAGGCATTTCTGAGACAGTACTTTCCGACAACAATTCGAGTGCAGAAGCTGTCATAATTTAAAAGCTTGGTTCAAGAACAAAACATGACAGTGGTGGAGTATTCATCCAAGTTCCATTCATTGGGAACTTACTCCCTAACCATCATGGGAGACGAGACCTTGAAGATACATCGCTTCAAGAAGGGATTGAACAGCCGTATTCAATCTGCCCTTGCGGTTATCGAGCCCAATAGTTTTGATGAATTGATGGGAGCCGCCATCAGGGCTGAGAATGACATTAAGAGGCGTGAAGCTGAGAACAAACTCAAACGTCCTCAGTCAAGCCAGTACCAACTGGGCCAACAATTCAAGAAGCCTAGGTTTTCAAGTAACCAATTCACCAGTTCTCCATCTAAAGGAACCACTCCTTCTCAATCAAGCAAAGAGGGAGTCAAGTGCCAAACTTGTAGATTCACTCACACTAGTGAATGCCGTAGGAATTCTGGAGCTTGTTTCCGTTGTGGAAAGATGGACCATCGCATTGCTCAATGCCCTCTTCCAGATCCAAGGAATGGTCCAGCAGGTGGAACAACACCAAACAAGCCTAAAGAGAACAAGCCAAATGCTCGAGTCTATGCTATCACTCAAGAAGAGGCTGACAACTCCAATGATGTCGTAGCTGGTACAATTTTGATCAATAACATACCTGCTTATGTGTTATTTGATTGTGGTGCTACGCATTCATTCATGTCTAAGAGATTTGCCAAGAAGTTAGGAGCTAAGCCTGATAACTTAGAAGAACCATATAGACTAGCAACTCCTGCAAATCGAATTTTAGAAACTCGCACTCTATATCGGGATATTGGTGTTCTCATAGATAATAAGAGTTTCAAGGAAAACCTGATTCAACTAAACATGGTGGAATTCGATGTAATTCTTGGGATGGATTGGTTAGCTAATAATCATGCTTTAGTAGAATGTCATGGAAAGACGGTAACCATCCAAGTTCCACACCAAGAGAAAATTTTGTTTCATGGCAAGACCAAAGAACGAAAGACTCTTCTTCCTGCTTCTCAAACTTGGAAAGCCATGAAAAGTAGAGAAGAAGTTTACCTAGCCATGTTAAGCGAGGTAAAACAAGAAACTGCACTTGCACTAGAAGAGATTCCGGTAGTACAAGAGTTTCCGGATGTCTTTCCTGAAGAACTCCCGGGCACAATCCCCGATCGTGAAGTGGAGTTTGAGATCAACTTGATTCCTAGGGCTGCACCGACCTCAAAAGCACCATACAGAATGGCCCCAGCGGAATTAAAAGAACTCAAAGAGCAACTTCAAGAATTGTTGGATAAGAAGCAAATCCGACCAAGCGCATCCCCTTGGGGAGCTCCTGTCCTGTTCGTAAAGAAGAAGGACGGAAGCATGAGATTGTGTATCAATTACAGATAACTGAATAAGATCACAATCAAGAATAAGTACCCACTTCCAAGAATAGATGAACTGTTTGACCAACTCAAAGGAGCTACAGTCTTTTCCAAGCTCGACTTAAGGTCAGGCTATCACCAACTGAAGGTCAAAGCAGAAGATATTCCTAAAACAGCCTTCAGGACGAGATACGGCCATTACGAGTTTACGGTAATGCCGTTTGGACTGACCAATGCCCCCGCAGCATTCATGGACCTCATGAATAGAGTCTTCAAACCTTACCTTGATAGGTTTGTGGTTGTATTCATAGACGACATCCTTGTGTATTTACAAAGTAAGGAAGATCATGAGGAACATCTTCGCCTTACCCTCCAGACGCTTAAAGAAAAGGAGCTGTTCGCCAAGTTCAAGAAATGCGAATTTTGGTTAGAGAGCGTCACATTCTTGGGACACATAATATCAGCAGCAGGAGTATCTGTGGACCCTAAGAAAGTTAAAGCAATCTCAGATTGGCCTAGACCAAAGAATGTGACAGAAATTCGAAGCTTCTTGGGATTAGCAGGCTATTATCGAAAATTTGTTGAAGGATTCTCTTGAATAGCCATACCCCTCACCAAGCTCACACAGAAGAACTCTAAATTTCAATGGAGTGAAGAATGTGAGCAAAGCTTCGAGACTTTGAAGAAGAAGCTTACCTCCACTCTGGTGTTGGTATTGCAAACTGACGGCAAAGACTTCACCATCTACAGTGATGCAACTAAAGGAGGCTTAGGATGTGTACTCATGCAAGAGGGAAGGGTGATTGCATACGCGTCAAGGCAGTTGAAGCCGTATGAACAGAATTACCCAACACATGACCTCGAACTAGCTGCAGTGGTGTTCGCGCTAAAAATTTGGAGACATTATCTTTATGGAGCCAAGTGAGAGATTTTTACTGATCACCAAAGTCTCAAATATTTGTTCACTCAAAAATAACTAAATATGAGACAAAGACGGTGGATTGAACTCATGAAGGATTACGACTTGACGATAAGCTACCACCCAGGCAAAGCCAACAAGGTAGCAGATGCTTTAAGTATAAAGGATACGAGTAAGGTGATCCTAGCATCACTTTCAGCACAATCATGTCTTCAAGAGACAATCAAGATAAGTCAAGATAGAGATTCCGTTTTGGTGAAATTGAAAGAGCAATCCAAAGAAGGGAAACCACCAGATTTCGAAACGGATAATAAAAGAATCTTGTGGATGAAAGGACGATTGTGCGTACCAGACATCGATAACCTTCGACAAGAAGTAATGTTCGAAGCACATAAGGCAAAATTTTCAGTCCATCCTGGCAGTATCAAGATGTACAGAGATTTGAAGAAAAATTTTTGGTGGAGTGGAATGAAGAAGGACGTGGAAATGTTTGTTTCTAAGTGTCACGTGTGCCAGCAAGTCAAGGCAGAACACCAGAGACCTGGTGGACTTCTTCAACCATTAGAAATCCCGGAATGGAAATGAGAACATATTTCCATGGATTTTGTAGTTGGTTTACCAAAGTCGAGACAAGTTCATGACGGAATATGGGTAATCGTAGATAGACTCAAAAAATCTGCACATTTATTACCTGTCCGCATGAACTATAATTTAGACAAGCTAGCCACCTTGTACATGAATGAGATCGTGCGATTACATGGAGTACCAGCTAGCATACGATCAGACAGAGATCCTAGATTTACATCTCGATTTTGGAAGAGCTTTCAACAAGCTATGGGGACTAAGGTTACTCTTAGTACGGCTTATCATCCTCAAACCGACGGCCAAACAGAGAGGACAATTCAAACTCTTGAGGATATACTGAGAGCTTGTGCTCTGGACTTCAATGGTAATTGGAGCGAACATCTGCCCTTAATCGAGTTCGCATACAATAATAGTTACCACAGCAGCATTGGAATGGCACCATACAAAGCTCTATATGGACGAAAATGTCGATCACCACTATATTGGGATGAAGTAGGGGAAAAAGCCATCGTTGGACCCGAACTGATCCAAAAAACAGTAGATAAAGTTTCTATGATCAAAGAGCGACTAAAAGCTGCACAAGATCGACAGAAAAGCTGGGCTGACCTGAAAAGGAGACCCGTGGANTGATCACCACTATATTGGGATGAAGTAGGGGAAAAAGCCATCGTTGGGCCCGAACTGATCCAAAAAACAGTGGATAAAGTTGTTATGATCAAAGAGCGACTAAAAGCTGCACAAGATCGACAGAAAAGCTGGGCTGACCTGAAAAGGAGACCCGTGGAATTTGAAGTTGGAGAAAAGGCTTATGTGAAAGTGTCACCCATGAAGGGTGTAGTCCGATTCAATAAGACTGGGAAACTGAATCCCATATACGTCGGACCATTTGAAATTCTTGAGAAAGTGGGAACACTTGCTTATAGATTAGCACTCCCACCCGACATGTCAAGAATTCACAATGTATTCCACATCTCGCAGCTGAGGAGATATATTTCTGATCCAAGTCATATTCTGGAAGCTGGACCCCTGTTGGTTGAGGGAAATTTAAATGAAGAGCTGAAATATGAAGAAATCCCGATTCAAGTTGTGAATAACAAGGACCAAGTGCTGAGACGACGAACTATTCCATATGTCAAAGTGCAATGGTCCAATCACACCGAAAAAGAAGCTACTTGGGAGTCGGAAGAAAAGATGCGAGCACAATACCCTTATCTCTTTGAAAATCATGTATAGCCAAGTTTCGAGGACGAAACTTCTCATAAAGAGGGAGGGATGTGAGAACCCGAATTTTCGGCAGCTAGCATTTTTTTGCAGTAGCTAGCAATATTCAGTAGCAATGGAAAATTCCAGCAGAAGCTAACAATTCCAGCAGCAGCCAATATTTCAGAAGATGTTATTTTCCAGCAAACAAAATTCCAGCAGATAGAATCCAACAGACAGAATCCAGCAGCAGAAGAAGTTCAGTAGCGAGATTTCAGCAGATAAGCTACTGATTCAGATTAGAACTTGTAACTGAAGCATTTAAAATGGAATAAAGATTGTTAATGGCACATCATGACAGATTATGACCATTAATAGGAAGTCCAACAGTCAGAATTTGGCCTATAAATATCACCCTCAAGTCTCTGAAATGGGTTACACAAACCTTAAAATTATCACTTGAAATTAGAGTTAAGAGAGTGCATTTTTCGAAGCTGTAGAAACCAGTAGCGACATCAGCAGATTACATAATTCAACCGAAATTTTTAGCAAATTACTGTAAGTGGGCTTATGTATAAATATCTTGAAATCAGTTTGATAATTCCGGTTTTAAAGTACAGTTTCTGAATGTTTGATTTCTGATATATGATATATGATTTTGAAGCACTGAAACTACCTAGTGAACTAATGGTAGGAATATATATTCTGAACATTTCTGAATTCTGATTCTGATTCTGGCCTCACCCCTTAGAGGAGAGAACATATAGGGGACTGATATCAGTTTAGCCATGAAATTCACTAACGTGCTCAGTGCTTACTAATTCTGATTTCTGTCTGAATACTGTGATTTCTGAATTCTGATTCCTGTTCTGGAAACAAGAGTTTTCTGTATATTATTGTATTTTTGTTTCTGTAAAAATGGTGTTTGAAAACTGGGAGTTATTCCCGTCCCTGCTTACTGAGTGACAACCATATCACTCACCCACCAAACCCATCTCAGATAAGAACGAGGAAGAAAAGCTAGAAGAAGAAGAGCAGATTCAATTCTGGGGCTGGTGAAGGAGACCGTTGTTATCAGTTCTAATTTATGTGTAGTCCACTGCATTGTTAAGACGATGTTATATTTGATTTTACATTTCCGCTGTAAAACATTATTATTTGAGTTGTATCAGACAATGAATATTCAGTATTATGAATAAAAGACTGGTTTCTGAAAATTCTGTACTTCTGAGGCTTGTTGTTTTCGAATGTAACTTTGAAAGCAACGTCGGTGTCAACCAACCCCCGTTCTGGGGCGTGACAGATATCACACAAAGTAACACAAATTGGATCTACCATCCAATTTGTCTTCTACTGTCTGCTTCACATAAGCAAGACATCCCGATATTCTTAGAAAAGATTATTTGGGAGGCATTTCCATCCACATCTCATATGGTTTTTTATCCATTGCTTCAGTATGGAATTGGTTTAACAACACTGCCTCAGTCTCTATCACAAATCCCTAAACATATGGCGGAAATTTAATGAATCTCATTCTAGATCGAACCATATCCATCAAACTACAGTCGACAAATTCAACTAGTTGAATTTGACTATCTCAACAGTAACGCAAAATTCAATATTTGTGTAACCCTCAATAGTTAAGAGATATAGCTAGACATAGATTCAAAACTTTATGTGATTCAGAAAAATATTTATTCTTATTCGGACTTACCCCAATTAGCCCAAATTTTTATTAACCCCTTGATCAAGAACGTTAGAATTCAAGATTGATTTCACCCATCAGATCATGGTAAGAACATCCATTAGCATCGCTCCATGATCCTCTAGGTATCATGATAGCTCCTATAAGAACCAATAAATTATGATTAACGTATAGTTATGACATTTAAACTCATATCCTTATCGAATATGCAACAAATTATACATCGAGAGTTGTAAATGAATTCAATAACGATGTAATGTATCTTTGAGTAATTATAGTGAAATGATATGGGAAATTAAATAAACATCTTTCCACAATGCAAATGTCTTACTCTGACAAGAGATTTCTTGTACTATTAACTCTTAAGATCACATATGATATTTTTACCTGTAGGAGAGCGGTGAGTCCTCGAATGCAATGTATTGACTCATACGTATTTCGAAACTACACCCAATCTCTCAACCTGATGGCCATCAACGAAGTCGGTGAATGATTCAAAGTACATGCTAGTACGCAGAGCCTCCATATTGTCCCGTATCTAAGGACTAATAGTATACAACCATAACAAAGGACTTTTCGATTCGATAAGTGATAACCATTTGGAAAGTCAGAGAGGTAGTTGTACAGTCCCTCATCAAATGAGCACTCATCCGTATGATTGGACATCTTCATACCCCCACCAATGAAACGTAACGTTTACATCACATATGCTAGTCTCGAGCACTAGCGTCTTTTATTTATATTTTAGACTGCTGATTCGACTAGAAACTTCTTTAAAATATACAGAATACTTTCTAATGAATTTCATTATCTATGTTGCGAGATAGACTTCATGGCACTAAAATATATTCAAGAGCTTTATCTATACAGCTTGCATGCATATACAGAAAAAGTAAATACTATAATTTAATAAAATCGTAAAATATTATTAAAATAAAGATTATTTTTCTATAAGAGTAAATAATTAAAGTCCAAAACACAAATTGACTTGCTGGACGCCCACTCTAACAATAAGATCATCGATATAGTGTATTTTCATCTTAGCTTTATTCTTAACCAAAATTTACTTTGGTATTCCGCCCATTCGATCTACCTAGCTAAGTCTATATATTTTGTGGAAACATGTTAGAATTGGAAACATTAGAGCGTGATTATAATGGAAAATATTAAACTTGCCCCCTAAACTAAGATTCAAACTTGATCATATTGGTATTATGATTATAATAGATACATAAAGCATATTTTGTTTTTGTTTGATTCTGTATAGTTATCAAATATTAAATTCAGAATTAAATATATAATGATGAGGGGATAATGCGTAAATCCAAATAGAGTTTGTGGGTTTGTTTGAAGTTAGGCAAAAACTTGTGTGAGACGGTCTCACGGGTCGTATTTTGTGAGACGGATATCTTATTTGGGTCATCTATGAAAAAGTATTACTTTTTATGCTAAGAGTATTACTTTTTATTATGAATATCAGTAGGGTTAAGTCGTCTCACAGATAAAGATTCGTGAGACCGTCTCATAAGAGACCTACTCTTTCTAAATAAGATCTTGTGTTCCTTGTTCCATTTTTTTTTATGGTTGTTACGTTGTGGTTAAGAGTTCGTTTTATAGGTATTTTATATTTTTATACAAATTTACTTTATTAAAAGAGAAATAATTCAAATTTTCATTTTTTTTGGTAGTAGAATTGACCTTACAATATGCAATTATGTTATTTGGTCTAATACCAGTAATGAGCTTATGAAGAATGAAATACACATTAGTGATTGTTGTTGATTTCTCAATATTTACTTAGATAATTTTTCTTAAATCTAAAGACCAAACAGCTTCACAACTGATAAAATTTTTCAAAAAATTTTAAATGATAGATCTTATTCAAAACTAATCACGATATCTAGCTGCCTTGCTTTACTACATATTAGAATGTAATCATTATAAAATTTTAATTCCAACAAACCTAAAAAAATAAATTAAAGTAGTAAACCAAAACTTTAATAAGTCGATTTACGATAGGGTTTCTTAGTGGCTTTATATTTGATTATGATCAATTTTTTTCATATTATGTTTTTTTATCCACGACGTTTACAAAAAAAATACATAATGCTAAGTGTAGAATTTTTTTTAAGAGTGTAGATAATATACACATTTTTACAAGTATAAAATTAAATTTTAAAAATCAGGAGTTTATATTTTTAAAATTATAAAACCTTAAACAGACTAAGTTGTTTAAGGTTTTATTAGTTTCATTATACGCATCTCTTTTATTTTTTATTTTTAATTTATAAGCCAAATTGAAGTTTTCTATATATGTATTCATTGAACCAATCGAATTCAAACAAAAAGAAAAGGCAGAGAATATTGCAAAATTCATGTGGTAGCAGTGCATGTGCACATAAATGTACGTATGACACCTAAATTAATGCAAATATGAGTGATCGAGCAGGAGCTGACCTCAAATTTATATTTATAAGCTACTTCGATCTATATATATATATATATATATANATGTGTATGTTTGTATTTAAGATATAAGAACAGCAGTGGAGTTAAGAGGGCCGGGGGTTTGCTCAAAATCCGAACAAAAAACAGAACCGAATTAAACGGTTCGGTTAGGTTAAAAATCAAAATTATGATTCGAATTTTCGGTTAATCGATTTTTTTTTTTGAAAAATTAATTTTTTAATTTATAGTTACTTAATTTCCATTTTTGAGATAAGCTTATGACTCATCCAAATTTTTTATTAGAAATAATAAGTATTTGAAAGAAAAAAACAATATAATAAAATCAATCAATTAAAATTTCAATTTCAAGTAATTAAGTTTACTTACCTAGTTACCTATTTTAAATACATAAGATTTTTATAATATTTATTAATTATTATACCAGAATGACTTAATTAAATAATTTTAAAATCACAAAAGTTATAATGTAACTTGAAACATGAATAAAGTGTTGATATATTTAAATATAATATCTAACTTTTTAACTCAATATATTTAAAATAACGTCTAATTCAAAACATATATAAAAAAAAAAGTTAAATACATTACTATCTTTGATTTGAATACAAGACACAAATAAGACATTAACATAAATACATAATACATCCACAGACCACAAATCACAAATTCATGCACAATACAAATAAGTCTTTACCATTATTTTCATAAAAGCCAACAACAACCATAATTTACTAATTTATAGAGAAAAAAAACACTCAACATAATCAAACATTCATTTCAATCTTCACTTTTTAGTAATTTTTGAAAATTTAACATCAAATTAAAGATCTAAAAGTTGTTATAAAATAAAGGAAAGATAAAAATAAAAGAATAACAACTTTCCTCTCACAATTATAACTTTATAATTCATATGTCAATCATACTAGATCCAGCGTCAATACTTATCTTCAATATATACATATACATATACATATACATGTATATATAGATATATACTATGATATAAATAGAACATTATAGGTATAGTTTGTTACAATGGATAAGAGAGAGATTGATAAATAATCCTCTTTATCCCAAATTTGATACTTTTTTAGAAAGCCCGTGATAAATAATTTTATACAAGGATATTATATCCATTTGATAAATTTAATTTAATGATAAAAAATCACAAATAACTTAATTGCTCTCAATATATAAAAATCTTAAACATTATCGTTCTCTCATTTCACCACTCCATCAAATAAATATTTTTATTTATTTATATATATTATACAATATGATAATTATATAAATGAACTCGAGATAAGTATATAAATGATTTTTATGAATATCAATAAAATTATTAGTATCACTTGATTAATCTTAAAAATTGATACTTGACTTGACTCACAAAATCAATGGATCAATTATCATATTATATAATATAAAAAATTAGGTAAAAATAAATAAATCATGCAAGCACTGTCGGCGCATGAACAAATAAGAAGAAATATGAACTCAAGCAACAACTTGAAATTATAAAATTTATTATGATAAAGTTAATTTTGTCATTACAATCTAATATATAAATTTAATTATTCTTATTAAAATCATATCAAACATTAAATATATAATATCCTACATCTTATTTATCCTTAACTTATCCTTATATTATATATCACATGTTTATTCTATCATGTGTACCAAACTATGCTTATAAGTATAGGTAGCAAACATAAAGAGATGATGATATGGAATTTCAGATCAAGACTTTGAACTGAATGAGAAGACCATAGAAACAGGAGGTATAAGTCGATTGGTAGCGTACTCAATCAAACGATTGTGCGCTTTGGGTGTGGGGGAGGGGGGGGGGATGCAAGAAGGAAGTTTGGGGGGCGCATGCAAGAAGGAAGTTTGAGCTTAATGCAAATGGCTAAAATATCATCTGCCTTATATGATTATCAATCCAATAAAAAGTTATTTTATATATCAATCCTTACATCTTCTACTACTGGTAGGGTAACAGCTAGTTTTGGTATGTTGGAAGATATCATTATTGTTGGCTTTTATGAAATAGTAATATATTTTTTTTAAATGGGTCAGATGTTCGGTTCGGTTAACCGAAAAAGCATAACCAAATCGAAAATATAGAAAACCGAAAACTTTCACGATTCGATATTCAGTTCGAAACGAAATTTCGATTTCGATCCCGTCGATTAACCAAACCATGAACACTTCTAGAAGAGAGTAGTGGTTGTTGGATCTCTCGTTTAATTTTTTTCACTTTTTATTTGGTTATAATTTATGGATTCGATCTATATATGATCACAAAAGATTTATACATTTTAGACCTTTAGTTTTATCTATTATAATATATATAACTAGCATTATATCATGGGCAACATGTAAAATATAAATATTACGTATTGCTTATATGTAAAATATTTTTATTTTAAAAATAATCGTTTTAATCATATTTATCTAAAAAATAAATATTTTTTAGATAAATAAATTAAAAAGTGTCTCATTACATAGGAGTTAGTTTCGAAAAACAGAGGAAAAACATTCAATTGAAATCCACGTTGGATTTCTCCCGAATGATGCCTTGTCATAGTATAATCTCGACAAAGTTAAAAAAAATAAAAAATCTTCCAAACGTAGTTACACGTGGCATTTCGATAGTTTGGATTTAAAATTGGTGAATCAAAAATTTCCACCAAGAAATCACTTAGGCAGTTGGAATTTCATATTTTTATTCAATATATAATTTTGTTTTTATACAGAAACTATTTAGAACGACCACCGCGTAATCTTTTTTGTTTTTATACAGAAACTATATATTTATAACGACGACCCAGTTTGGTAATAAAAAATGGAATTTCAATTAGCAAAAGCAAACGTACGTAGGGCATGAAAAGCCATAAACTAGTCAGTCGATCAACTTTGATGATAATAATTTCACAAGTAACAAACCACGTGCGAGCCATTCATTTCCATTTGCCCACAGAAATTTAAAAAAATGGAACAAAGAGTACATTTTCAGATGATTATATGCGCTTTCTTAGGGGTATGTTAGCCTTTCCTTTTGCTTAATATATTGGGAAAGATTCGAGACTCGACCATTTTCATTTCAAAATTTACAAAGTTTGCCACCACGTGAATAAAGAAGATCGTGACCTGGATTCATTGCACCTCACCCAAATCATTTGCTCCCAATTGTCCCCAAATTCACCAAATATTACCATTTTTTAGTACAAAACAAACCCTTTTTTTTTAATCAAAAAAAAAAAATTTCACATTGGAATATTCATTCATTGAGGAAGGAAAATGAAAAAAAATAATTAAAAATACATATCAGGTAGTGGGAGGCCTGCTTGTGTGGAACTGAGTAAGCCCACCAGCACTAATGGAGTCGCTAGAAGAAGAGCCTGAAACAGAAAGTAGCTCTGCTAAAGCGCTCATTACCCGTACCTGCAATGGAAGATTATTGAATTCAAATGCGACAAATCGATTCATTGATTGAAGAATATACATGTGGGTATGTGAATGTCATATACCTGCATTTCAAGCGCGGGTATGTAATCAGTGGCCTCCTCCAACACCACCTGCAATGGTTGTTTCCTGCAGCCGGGGACTAAGCGGCCTAGAATGCGCGTTTTGCGCTGAACTGCTGGCAAACTCTTCGACTTCAGGCGCAGAATGCTCACCTTCGATTTCTTCAGTGACCGGCTGCTGTTTCCGCTGGTGATTGCCGTCATCACGGACTGCTGCCGTTTCGTGGTGGTGTTCTTTTTCATGAACTTCAGTTTGAGCCGGTTCATGAGCATGGCTCGGCTCCACCTGGACCGGCCCTTGGCCGTGGCGGCCAGGACTCTGTCCGCTGCTTCGTGCACGCGCCTCGAAGCTGATTTCTGTGGCGATGAGCCGTTGTTCTGCTTCACCTGGCGCAGCGCCTGCAGCAGTTTGGAGGTGTAGATTTGGTGCTGAGCGTCGGATTTCCATTGAACAGGCGCATTTTGCTGCTGAAAAGCGTTGTTGAGATTCTCCCCGACAGTTGGGCTCTGAATTCCCTTCTTCTTCCTTCTTCTAGTTAATGATCTGTCAGAATTCACTGCTGGATTCGGTGATAGCAGAGATGACGACGACATCTTAAGCCACTTTTTCCGTACGATCGAGAATTTAATTCAGTCTAGCACCTGGAAATTCAATCGAATGTGCGTTAGATTCAGAACTACTAATGGATTCAAAGAGGTATCAAATCAAGTAAAGTAAAAAGGATATCACATCTCCAAAATCAAATACTTATCAATATGCAAATATAATCATAATTCAATCTCAGCTCATAGATGGCAAGTCCGTAAACAGATTAAATCACACCAAACGAACATATATAATCATCGAATCAAATAAAAACCAAACAAATTCAAATCACGAAACCTCAATTACATCGAAATAAGAATGGAACTCCGATAACTAGCATTTATACATACATATTAACTAAAAACTAGCAACAGAACAAACAAAAACATTCGAATCCAATGAAATATTCGAACGATTATTACCTGAAGCACTGGAGATTCTCCCTTCTCTCAAAATTCAGAAGAATTCGGCTAAATATCCATCGAGTTATCCATTCTGTATCGATACATTTGCTGCGGTTAACGAGAGAGGGGCGAGAAAATGGTGAAAGGTTAGGAGAGAAAATGGAAGCTTTAAAAGGAATCACGGGGGGCACGCGGAAGCTCAGCACATGTCTAAAGATTTTTATTTATTTTTATATATTATTTTAATAATATTAAATTATCAATAAATACTCCATACTTTGAATTTGATCCTATCCAATTTTACAAATTACAATGGATTAATTAGACGCATCGAATATATTTTTTTTAATTTTTTTATTTTTAAATCCATGATCTTTCTCTATCACAAACAACACAAAAATTCCAGCGAGATCATATCCGAGGACTATTTTATGAAATAGATCTCCAACTCGAGTCGATTCATGGAAAAATATTACATATTATTCTAAAAGTATTAATTTTCAGTTCAAATATAGACCGAGTTAACCAGTCTCACGAAAATATATAATTGAGATCGTCTCACAAAAATCTTATTTCACAATACTGACATGTAATACAATATTTGAGAACTAAATAAGTCATCATGAACACGTAAAATTTTAATTTGAAAATATTCTGTCATTTAATAACATAGTTTTAAGACAAAAACTTGTGTCAGACAGTTTCACTTATCGTATTTTGTGAGATAGATATCTTATTTGAATCATTCATTAAAAAATATTACTTTTTATGCTAAGAGTATTATTTTTTATTGTGAATATGGATAGGGTTGACCCGTCTCAAAGATAAAGATTCGTGAGACCGTCTCATAAGAGACTTACTCTAGTTTTAAACGTAAGAAAGTATTTAAAAGTTGAGATTTTTGTTTTGGAGTTACTTTTAATATCATCTTGTTGAGTGGATACAAATTTTTATCGGTTTAAATCTGAAATTAATGTAAGAATTTNTAGGTATTATCGATATAATTATTGGACAATATTTGTATCGAAGTTTGGGCCATGTGGTGGGCAGGGCCCGCACACTCCGGCGAGGGTCCATTTTCATGTGCGTTTCCTGTCCCCGTTACTCACTCCTGACTTCTGTTTTCTCCATGTTCTCTCTTAATTCATTACTGCCTTTTGCTTTCTAAATTTAATAATATTTTAGAAAATTGTTTTGTGTATAATTTTGGATATATTTATAATAATATTCATATTTTTAAAAATAAAAATTTCATCGAGAGATCATTATGATACATACTTGTAACCACCACATGTTTGCTAAATCTCATGTATAAAAACTATCTGTTTAATTTCGTTTTTTCTATTAGTTTATTGTTGGTTTTAAAACGATCTCTTAAACTAGTTTGACTTTGTTATTTTATGAATAACAAGATCGAATAAATTGAATCGATTTTATGTCGTGTTTCGATTGATAAATTAACTTGATTTCGAAATAAGAGTTTGATTTTAAATTACGTACATATTGGCTGTATGTATTTGAAATACATCACAATTACGCATAAATTATTATAATGTTGATTTGAAATCCTCTAGAATTTCGTCTATCCAAGCAAATCAAAGAATTTGATAGAGAAATTGCATACACTATCTTTGTAAAATCTCGAGATTTTTCACAATTCATGAATTTTTTTTAAGCTAATAACTCCATATGATTAATTTTTTTTCTTTTTTATGTATAAATGCTTACACGAGAATTAATATATCAATGTCATGTCAGCGTCACATTTGAAAGACATGGAAACATTACTAAAAGTAAAAACAAAAACAAAAAGAAACAGACAAAAACAAAAATTCAATAATATAGAAAAACAAAATCTCAAAGTAACAAATTAAATATAAATGACCAAAATTTTGTTTTTTCCTATTTCTTCAACCAATTATTGGATAAATAACCCTCAAAAAGTAGAGAAATGGAATTTCGCATGTGCTATGCTTCGTCAACATTCAAGTAGAAAAATAACAACAATTAGAAAAAAAAAATCGTAAGTAAGTGAACTAAGACTGCAAATTGACTTTCAGCAAGCTAGACTTAAAGTGAAAAATGTATAAATTACATAATTAAAAATGTAATTTTCAGTAATATTTATTAGTTAGTTAGTAAAAACACACGGATCTTCCCATTTTTCACAGTATCAGTTCAAGTTTCGTTAAATCATCAAGTCGATAAATAGTGAAATGGCTTAATCGCATGGCTTGGAGTCAAACCTCCTTCGATTCTGAAGGACAAATAAATGAATAATTCCACCAAAAAAACTTTAAAAAAAATGAAAAAGAAAACAAATAAAAATAAAAGACAAAAGACAATGCATGTGGTATTATATCTGGCACGTATAATAAATTAAAAAGATCATCTGTGTTGCTTGTAATGGAGTCATTTCTATGCACTTTTTTTTGGGCATGTTTAATCAAATCCAAAGGCTCCACGCTCTCAGAAACATTGTCGTTTTCATTTCCTTCAGACAGGTGTTTTTACCATATATCTAAATATATAAAATTAACATTTATATTATTTAATTTTTTTAGAAACTATATTCTAATTTCATATATGTTTTTGGGATAATTTTATAAGTTTATTTTTTGTTTTTGTTTTTGGCTTTTAACCATTTTTAATCAAATCGTTGACATAACGTTGACATTTTAATAATACCTGATCTCATGTCAGATATAATGCTATAGGTACAAAATACTAATAACCAACTGATATTTTATTGGTTTTCGATGGTGAAATCTATTTTACGATGAATAATGCTATAGGTACAACCAAAATATCGTACAACGATATGTACAACAATAATATCGTGATATTTTGCTATTATGTCGTGAGATTTTGTTATTATTTCGTGAGATTTTGTATTGAATTTATCGCGAGATTTTGATAAATGAAATTTTTGTATTCAATTTTTTGTGTTGTAAGAATTGTTGTATGAATTTGGTTGTATATATAACATTACTCTTTTACGATACCTAAAATACCTTTATTATTTTTAAATTTTGCTCCTATTTTGAAGGAGTGTAGACTAATAATTATTTTTAAAAAAGTAAGTCTCATGTGAGACGGTTTCACGAATTTTTATCTGTTAGACGGATCAACCTTATCGATATTCACAATAAAAAGTAATACTCTTAGAATAAAAAGTGATACTTTTTCAATGATGATTCAAATAAGATATTCGACCCACGAAATTTATCCGTGAGATCGTCTCACAAGAATTTTTGTGTTTTTAAAATTACTCGGAGTAATCATACAGAATTGAGAAACAACCCAAAAACACATGATTTTTCTTTTCGAGTAGTTGGAATAATGTAATAATTTGATTTGATAATTGAAAAGTATTAGCGAGACAGTGGACGGCAGATAAGGTTAATTTTGTTGCTGCAGATGATGTTTTAGATTCAGCCGACAGCATGCATGCATGATGTAGCAAAGTTTGTGGTAAATTGAATAATAATAAGAATCTAGTAAAAATATGAAAATGTGGGGTCGTTTTGCTTTTAGAAGCGATGGGCAAGCTTATCAAATATCAACCCATGGCTACTCAAGATATTTCTTTTTTCCCGTACCTTAATTAGACAAGCTAGCCGTGTGCTTCATTGGCCTGAGAAATTTCAATTTTGGTTTCTAACACAGTGGTCCGAACTCCGGACATTATTTGAGTTGACTCGAAAAGCTTGCGGTGGGTTGAAATTAGAGATATGTACTACTGACTAAGTGTGAAATACCGTATGATATCATATCAAAAAAAAAATCATATACCGTATCGAAAATTAAAGTATAAACAAATTTATATGGACATCGTACCGAATTTTGGTATATACAATACAATAAAAAAATATTAACTTTAAAAATTACCTTGACCTCATAATATTTCACAAAAAAATAATTATAGTATGTTTCACAAAATGCGACACGATCCGTCAACCCGACACGACCCAACACGAAAAAAATCAGGTTCGGGTTGTGGTTTTTCGGGTTCGGGTCGGGTACGAGTTGGGTGGGTTCGGGTTAGTGCCAGGTTAAACGGGTTTCGGGTTGGGTCGCGGGTTGACCCGAAAACTTTTTTTTTTGAAAATATTATCAATATTTTTATATATTGTATGTTTGAACAAAATTTATTGTATATTTATATGATAAATTTTCATCATTTAATATTTATTTGTATTTTTTTTATTTTTTTAACAATTGTTTATTTGATTTAGTAAATATCCTTGTAATTTTCTGCAATTAAACTTTCAAATTTAAATCAAAAATTTTGTTATTATGTGTTTAAATTAAAATATTACTATTATTTTTTATTTTTTCGAATTTTTTTATTAATTTTTTTTTTTTAAAAAAAAATTCGGGTTAGGCGGGTTGAGTTGGGTTAGATGAGTTCGTGTTCGGGTTGGGGGTTTTCGGGTTGCTTCGGGTTCGGGTTGGGAAAAAAAATAAAAAAATTTCGCGAGTTGACCCGAAACCCGACCTGATTGACACTCTTGGTAGAAGTTTGCTATTAAAATATAAAGGTTGAATTTGAAAAAAAAATAAAATACTTGTAATTTATAAATATTCATTTATAAAAATTTATTAAAATAAATAAAGATGATAAAATAATAAATAATTATAATTATATTTTATTTCATAAAATTAAATTATGAAATAATCAGTTTAATTTCACAATAAAAATTTAATAAAAACTCATAATTCCGAAAAAAAAAAAAAGCAAAAAACAAAACCTTACCCTTATAAGCACTCGTCGCCACCTCCTTCGGCAAGATCGTTGGCCACCAGACGACGACGGCCTAAGGCCGGATCTTTAATTCTACTACCATCACATCCCCTCCAATTTTACTCGAAAATAGTTTTTTTTTAATTTTTTAATTTACATAGTCGCATGACTTTCAGGCCCAAAAACTGGCTAAATCTGGCCTTGAAAGCACCGATCATGGCCATCGCATGCACCAACCTCAGCTTTATTGACGTTTTACATAGAGACCACGATCGATTCACCCAAAACCAAACAAAATCGACTTAAATCCGAAAAGTGTCGTGTACACAAAGGCGATTTCCAGCAGGCCAATTTTACGATTGATTTCTCTGGTAAGTGGTGTCACGGTGGTCGCCTGAAAGTATGATTATTTCAAAACAATATAAAATCGATCACCTTATTCTTATATGAGATAACAGGAGAGAAGTCTAGAAAATATAAACTATATATATATAATGACCAGTCTTCTGCTCATCACAAAAGACTTAATGAGTTGAATTTCTATACATAAAGTGAATCATATCGATTTATTTTAATATTTTGTAAACTCACAATTAAGTACATCATTTTATTGAGTACTTTATTAAATAACGAGTACATATACAATTAATTATTAAATAACTACGTAAGCCCAACAACTTTTTTCCCTTGCAGTTCTAATTCTGTGTTTAACTTCAAAATATATTCGTGACATAAAAAATGTATACGAACAATCGACATTTTGCTAGTCGATGGAGTTCATTATACGCAGCCTCGAAAAGTTCGCGGTTTAATGACTTCATTAACACTCCAATTATCGGTGCGTATTATGACAATACTTAAAGTCGTGTTTAGAACAAAATTATGCTTTACTTGAAAAGCGTAATAATTGATGAGCATTGCCTCAACGTTAATGAGAATATGGAAATGGTAATAATTAAGTGAGATCTAATTAAGGTATAATTCTGGCCCAAACATACATTTAGATGCTGTCCCATGTTGTCCTTGAATGTGAAAAGGAAAGGAATATCAACTTTTGTTTGTAACTATTTTATTAAAACAAAGGATTAAGTTATTATGCAATCAAAACTTGTAAGACAATATATATATATATATAAACATGCTTTTAAATACGAGATATTACCTGTATGAACCTAATTGATAACTTTAATTAATTTCTGAACATGAAAAATTAATAAAATATCATCAAACCAAACTTTAATCAGTATAAGAGGCCCATTCATAATAATAATAATAATAACAACAAAAACAACAATAAATTTACTTATTTTAGGTTTTGGTACTTCAACTAATTAAATAAAATAGTGATGAATACTTTTGCTTTTTATAATATAATTTTTTAATTACAATCAACATTCTTATAATATATGTGACAGATATTATTAATAATCACTATTATAATAATTATTATTATTTTGTGAATAGATGTTAAATACTGTTATTATGTTTACAGCAATATATTGCTTATCGATTAAATAATTTAAAAAATTTGATTCGGCACTAGCTCCTTCTCTGCTGACATGATATCGAAAATACTGACGTGTCCAATAACATATCAACTCCAGCTAATTATATAGGAACAAAAGATGAGAAAAAACCAAGTTACAGGACCAAGACTCAATTTTAACTAGTTAAATGACCAAAACCTTTAAGTAGATAAATTTAGAAGACCATTTTGCAATAATAATAATAATAATAATATAGATGAGCGATATATAATTTGTTGTTATTATGTATATTTTGTTACTAATAAAGCTGTGTACTAGCACTATGCTATATATAGGAAATAAAATTGCAATTTTAGTTTCATGAATTAATCTGTTATGAATTTTATTCATATACATATTAATTCAAAGTTTGGTATTTGTAAAATAACTTTAAATTTTTTCGGTAGAGGCTACTAAACTCATCAGATATTACTTATTTGACATCAATGCTCTCTTATGTGACTCATGTGGCGAGATAAAAAAACTTATGTGAGACACATTAAAATCCATATAAGCAAAAACAAAGGAAATAAACAAGTTATTTCCTCCCCTGATGGAATATTGAGTGACCTTTTTATTTATTTTCCCCTTTCGATGCTGAAAATGGATTTCTATATACACCACTATCTAAGAGATGACGATTCAGAGGAGGCATAGGGTTTGCACGGACTTGGAAGCTTGAAATCATTCAAACGTAAGCAAGAATCAGCAATATAACAGTTTTCGTCTTCATGCGATCGAGAAAAACCATAAATGCGACGAGTTTGCTTACTGGAATTGGTCTGAGAGATCATGAACAACAACTCCATGTTCAGTTATAAAATAGAACTTCAATAATTCACCTTATAATGTGAAAATAAGAGACTGATTTTCTTTTTTAATGGCCCAGCAGAATGAAAGCATTGATGAATTATTAGATTTCTATTCAGATTTCGAGAAATATCAAAATTTATCTTTACGTTGGTCTAAATTATTAGATTTTGGTTATACAATTAATCAAAATTAGGTTTAGGGCAAAATTTTTTTTAGAAAAAACATTTTAATCAGTTTTTCGACTCATATTGAGCCTGATATCGTTGACAATGTTTTTAATGTCAATATATCTCTTTCTCGTTTAGTTCAATTTTACTTTAATTTATTTAATTTTCATCTCACATGATATGCTACACGTGAATAGTTATATGATAATTATATTACTAATTACAAAATTTTGAATTTTATAATAAGAATATATTTCTATAAATGCAGTAAATTACAGATCACATAACATGTATAGCTAGCATATTGTGTTTAGATGTATGTATAATTAAATTTGAACATCTTATTATTAATATCTTGGAAGTTATGTAGCACATGTAAAATTCCATTTTTTGTCTTCAATCCTGGTTTGAGGGTTATTTATCCAATCGAAGATAACTGCCTTTACAATTAAAAAATCCAAAAGCGAAATGGCTGAAGCATTTACAACTGAAATGAAGTAAATCTAAAACTTGAAAATGCACTAACTTGAAATCATCTTCTTCACCGGCGCTAAAACACAGTTTGCTTCTTCTGATCTAACTTTTTAAGACCCGAAAATTACCATAATTTCGAATCATGAAGGCACCAAAATTTTGAATTTTGTTCAGTTTTGTTAAGCCACTTTCAGCCTCGTGCAACCATTGCAATTTGAAAATTGAATGGCCAAATAAATGCATGGCTTATTGACCAGCCTTGAAACCCCCTTTGTGCACCCTATTGAAACAACCATTTTAGATGTTTATGATGCGTCTACCGTTTTAAAAGTGCGGAAATAATTTTTTTTTTAAAGCTCGATCTCAATTACAAAATAACATTTAAAATAATCATATTTATTTACCAATAAAAGTAGCGCAGTTTAAAAATAACTAACGTCATCCAAAATCAACGTAAACATAAACGTGTATAAATCGTAATATCATCAACATATAAAAATACGTAACTCCTCTCAAAACACTTGAATCAATATGCGGAAAAATAATGGTCCTCGGGTCGTGTCACCGCACATCCCGCCTGCCTACTCAGTCTTCGGCACCTCCGGTCCCCTGATAAAAAAGCTCACCTGCATTACACACGCCTAGTGAGTATAAGGACTCAACACACCTGTACCAGTAATAGCAAGTACATATATGTAGCACACAACAGTGAAAAATATCATAATCAACATACATTTCATGAGCTTAAAAACATGAACATAGCGTGTCGTGTAAAATCGTAACGTGTCAAACAATGTCTCATCATGTTATCATGTTGTATGCGTAACCGTGACGTGTCAAAACATAATAATATGTATCATCGTATCAGCATATACGTGTTAAAATCTTAATTTGAATTCTGTTCATTAGATGTGACTTTCGTATCATCATTTCAGTCGATGGATCCATCTACGTGTAACCACGGTACCGGGTGGCGGGGGACATCAGCGATACTCTCACCCGTCAACTGAACCCGGGCCTATCACATGATCATCATATCATGTCAATGGAAATACGATAGTCGGGCTCCCTCTAGGGCCTTCTCCCGTAAACGGGCTCCCTCTGGGGTCTTTTTCCTCACGATATCTCCAATCATATCATCGTGTCATCGTGTTAGTCACAACTAAATCACTTCCTTCAAAACGTGTCATCATATTCATCACTTAATAAAGGCATGCATCTACGTAAATTTTTCTTTAAACCAAGCATGCATCATAATTATCATAATAGCGTAAAAATTGTAAACATGATGCATAATCATTTAAAATATCATAATTTGTACTCAGGGCACCGTCACGACCAAAATCTCACCCCGGGTGAAAAATGACCATTTTGCCCTTGGAAACCCAAAAATTCTCATTTTAACCCTAGACCTCTAAAATTGACCCCAAGCTTACCAAACTCCTTAAATTCTCCCAAAAATTTTTAAAAGCATTCCTAGATGTAAATTCGAGCCTAAAACGAAACTTAATCGATTCGTTTTAAAACTTAGACTGGGGTCTCGGTTTTAATCCGAATCGACTCGAAACACAACCAAACTTTTTCCAACTTTTTAAAACACCTTACAAACACTATAAAGCTCCTAAAATTTTCACCTCAGCCCCTTAATTAGACTTACGGCTGATAATCCAGCATGTCATTTGATTCTAATCCCTCCCAACAAGACACGTCCACCCTTACTCACCCCTATAAATTTTAGTGCTAGCCCTCCTCCACCGAAAACAGCCCTCAACCAATCACATCTCGGCTACTCTAGGCTCTCCTGGACTCAAATAACCCACGCCTACACTTCCATGCATCACACCCTTCCCTCCCGATATGCACGAACCGAGCCCACCCCTCAAATAAACCCTCGACTCGGCCCTTTCCTTGCAGCATCCAACAACCAAACTAAAACCCAAGACAACCTCTTGACACCACCAGCAGCCCTTAAACACACAAGGATCGCAGCCCCTTTGCACCAAATTCAGAAAAAACGTGAGTGGTGATAGATAAAAATGCATAAACAAAACAAATCGATAAATCTTTGTGTGCGGCTGTTAGATCGTAAGCTTTTACATGACATAACACACATTTAACCTACATATGGCGTGAATGATACAAGAAGGAGAATGCTTGCGTGCCTTATGATGTTTGGAGGCCAAGAACGATGTGGGGAAGACCCAGGAGAATTTTCCTATGCAAGAATTGAAGTGGCCGATGATTTCTTGAGCTGCTGATGGGGAAATCGAGAGGAAAAGTGCAGCTGGGGGAGGGTGTCGGTTGATATGAGTTTTAGTTTTAGGTTAATAAAGCTTAGGTGCTTAATTATTTAGTTAATAATTAGTTAATGGGCCATAAATTTCATCTTAAAGGTTTTAAAAGAGTTTTAAGCCCAATTAGTTTAAAAGTAGGCCCATTAAATCCAAACACCCTCTCGAAAATATTTTGTGCGGGAAAGATTTGAAAATACTAGTCGAACTCTCAAAAAGTCCCCCGATTCGATAAAATTTGCTTACCGAAAAAAATAAAATCCTGCGGTTAAAAATACCCCATAAAATCCAATTTTTGAAAAATACCCTTAAAAATACCTTATAATAATTAATAAAAATTAATCGAGTATTAAAATCATTTCGTGAAAATTCTCCCCGGTCTCCGTCCTTCGTTCGAGCGGGAAATGCACCTAGAACCCTACGCATGAACTTTTAAAATTTCGTGAATTAAATCCTATCATGTATGAATTATGCATAAAATATGCCCTTGATATCGTTGACATGAAGCTGTATATTTTTAATGTCAATATATCTCTTTCTGGTTTAGTTCATTATCACTTTAATTTATTTAATTTTCATCGCACATAAGATGCTACGTGTGAATATTTATATGATAATTATATTACTAATTACAAAATTTTAAATTTTGTAATAAGATTATATTTCTATAAATGCATTAAATAACAGACATAACATGTATACCATATTGTGTATATATGTATGCATATTGTATAATTAAGTTTGAGCATCTTATTATTAATATCTTGGAAGTTACTAGCACATGCAAAATTCCATTTCTTGACTTCAATCCTGGTTTGAGGGTTATTTATCCAATTGAAGATAAATTTGGTCTTTCATGTTTAATTTGTTTACATTTTTTCCTCTATATTATCGAATTTAAAATTTTCTTTGTTATATTTGTTTGTTTTTAACAATTTCAGTCATTTTTTCACTTGTCGTGGATTTAGCGTTGACTGGATGCTGATATGTTAATTGTCATGCAAGTATGTCCATATAAAAAGGCTAAAATTACCCAAAAAAAAAAGTACCAAAATCAAAAAAAACCAAAAATTATAAGACTAAACTTAATTTGGGTAAGATATATTATCAGAATTGCAAAGTGTCAAACATAAAGAACGAGAAAAACAATTTTCACGTAAAATTAATATTGATAGTATACCATATGGAATTGAATGTAAATTATATATGTATGTGTATAAAATTCACATGATCAGATGCATACATTCTTAGTACAATACAATGAGGCCAAATTTCCCCATGTTTCATAACTAAACCCGTGGTATGATCATATTGAACACATAGGTAGTTCTTAAAAATACACGATTACTTAAATCAAAATTTGATTTGATACAATCCAATTTTGTAGTGACCTCAGAATCTTGTTAGATTTTGATCTTAATTAATGGCAAACATATAAATATATATACTTAACGCCCCATAAATTAATGTTTTCACTATTTAACACAATTATACACATATATATATAGAATAATAAAATTAAGTAATAACATATATACTTGTCTAGTGGCTACCTAAAAGCAATCTTCCACTTGATACAATCGATCAACTTGAGAACTTTCCTCAGATCATGCATGTTAATCAGAATCTGTAGACATATATACAATAAATTAGTACCTTTTATTTAATCATTCATTAAAAGATTTTGTTACGTTTTTAACCTCTAATTTATCGATCCCGCCTGAGTCAAAAGCGACGATGCCAATAATTTCGGTTATCCTGACGAAATATTTAGAAAACAATCAATATTCAGCAAGAAAACTGTTGAGAAAACAAATTAAACTACTCGAAAATTTTGATGTCTGAAATGTGTACTAATGCAAATGAAACGAGGTCGAAATCGGAGGCTCATGGTGCTAAAGTCATATACTGAATCCAAAATTCCTCCATTTTATTTCATAGAACAAGGCAGTTACAAATAATCGATAGAAGAAATCGGAGAAAAAGCTCACTTAGTAGCTGTGAAACGTGTTGAAGAGAGAGTTGAATTATGATCTATGTAACTATGTTGTTGGTTATCAAAATAGCAGCCCAATTCCCTGTGTCATTCGGGACATGGACCGTAGACCATCCAAAATCGTGGAACACATAATATTATAAAGAGAATTAAATTAAAACGATAAAAATCCCTTATTATTACATTGTAATTTGGGTGCATGCTCCACGAATTAAATCATCGTTCCTTCAGTGCTTCTACCTGGTCTGCCACGCTTCTACCTGGTCTGCCACTAACAAATGGAATACAGTGAATTATTCTCACTATATAATGCGACTTTAGAGAATTAATTTCCTTGTATCACGAAGTAATACAAAAATACTGAATGCTAAAAAGATAACAGGTGTTCTTGCATCATCTGCATAGCTCTGAAACCCTACTTTTTCTTAACAAATTTTTTTTCTTAAGGATTAAAAAATTACATATCAGTTAACATTAACATAGGGTTTGTTTCAACTATTCTGATATATTTCTCTCATGAATTCCTTTTTCTCTGCAGGTTTCATTAATTATGAAGTTTGCTATTTCTATTCTTCTTGCTTGTGTGCTCATACTTGCAAGTTTCCAAGCCCATGCAGAAGTAACAATGCCTCCCATCAAGAATCGGCACCTTTTAAGCATTGAGAATGATGGGAAGTATGCTACTTCTACATCAGATGAAGAAGGAACATCTGGTGACCTTGACAACAATCATCGCGTATTTAATAGCGCAGAAAGGCCAAAGCCCAGACGCAATTAAAGACTATATAGGTTCTGGACGTTGTTCATGACGATGTAAGATATACCGGAGTTTATATGTTTAATATATCTATATAATGTTCTTGCATGTGAAAATTACATATGTGTGTGGTGTGTAAACGAGTGTTATCTTTATGTCGCCGTAAGATTTACCCCAGTCTAATAAGTCGCGACATTGTACTTTGGTGCATGTAAGATAATAGAGTGGCTTGCTTCTATTGGTAATACACTTACAATATAGATGATGCATAACTATAATATTGTTTCATATTTTGCTAGAGATGGTAGACTTACAAATTTTTTTGGTCCAATTGTTGACGTTGCATCAGACGAGTCAACAAATTTTGATGTCACGTTAGTATTTTTTGTGTCTAATTAAAATTTTCTAGTGTAATGTCAGCACTCAGACAAAACATGAATGAAGGCCATCAAGATTTATAGTTAGTGCATCTAAACCAAAATTGAAAATTTAGTAGACCAAAACCCATAAGAGGAAAAATTAGTGGATAAAAAAATTATTTTCTCCTAATTTATTGCTAAAACTTTGCCTAATATTTACGTCAAAAACCTTTTAGAAATTAATGGAAACAAATCTCATGAGCCAAGCGATCAACCTAATTCTTTTCGCTATAGATACACGTGATGCAGCATGAAATTCAATTCAACAACGCTCGAATAGTAGTAACTATAAGTTCTAGATCACTAAGATATTTTCATCCCATGAATGACATTAATTGTCACTTGTGAGTCCGTCTCGATACCAAGCGGGATAAAATTAACATTTCTAAAAGAGAGAATACCCTTCCCAAACTTCCAACAAATCAACCTTCAGGTTTGTCCTCATCCCAAGAACTCATTAAACGATTTAGTCAACTAATTTGCATATTTTTTCAATTTTAGTCTCTTTTTATCGGAATGCTGAGGCAACCTAGGAAACGGAACAATGGAGTGCGAAAAATCTTTTCAAAGAGTTCATTTTTTAAAACAATTTTCCCTTTCAATATTTCAAAAAAGGCATATAGCATCATTAGGTTTTATCAACTCAATACTTAATACATATAATGATGATGTAATATTACTATAGAACTTTAGAGCGCTCCAACAAAATATTCCTAGTAAATGCTTAATCATGGTCAACAACGTAACCAATAAATTTTTTAGGGCAAACCTTCTGATCTATGCTCGACCTAACTTCATATAGCGAGTTATTTTTTCCTTGCGGCAGCACGTAATTGACCTTTCTTCTTACCTGTCTATGTACTAGGAAATGTCGTGCACCTCTTTCAGGTTAAATGTTGATGCAGTTGTTCGAGAAGATTTAGGTTTTGGGGTCGTGTGGTAATAGAATTAATTGCGGTTCGGTCCTATTTGTGATGCCCTAGAGAATTCAATGTCTTCTCCCCACATGGTGTAAAATGCATGCCTGTAATGATTGGGAGTTTTGTTATCACCCACCTCAAGCTGTCGATGTGTGTCAGCTGTCTTTATANTCGTAATTAGGGTAAATTATGAGTTCTATATGCATTTATACAACTCAAAATGTGCCTAGGAAAATTATTTCATAAAAAAATTTATGTACATAAGCCTCACGAGCCAATAGATCAACAGCCAGATTCCCTTCCCTGTAGATATTCGTGATATAGCAAGGAATTTTCTTCATCCAAGCTCGAATTGCAGTAACAATATGTTCCAATTCCCAAGCTATTTTCATTGAATTAATAACGTTAATAGCTACCTAATGGTCTCCATCCAAATCGGATTAAAGTTAAAATCTTGACAAACAAGAATGTCGATCCCTCCAAATTGCCAAAAGTTTTGCCTTGATTTTCATTCCCAACCTTGGGAACTCACTGAATGAAACAAGCAAACAAGCTCCCAGAAGGGTCTCGAACTAAGCCTCCTATTGTTATATCTCCGGGGTTGCCGATGGAACTCCCATCCACATTCAGTTTAAATGTGTTTGGCAATGGTTTCAATCAACACACAATATTTATTCATAGGAGAAAATTAGACCAACCAAAAAAATAAGTTGCAACTAAACATCCTTTCCAGTTCTACCGATTCCTCCGCAGGGAAAAGTTTTTTTTTTTTTTTTTAAGGCCTTTAAGCCTTCATTAATAGACCATTCAAAAGAAATATGCACAGGTTAATCTTACACAACCAATTAATCATCACTTGAGGAGATTTTGATCAATGGGTCTACAAATATTTTGTTTAAAAAGAATAATCTCCTCTATCAAATTAAGATCGCGGAACATGGGTTGCTTACCACTTCTATCGATTCCACCTTTTAGTTGCGGCCATGCAACCAATTCAAATTTCCAGTTCTAAAACATAACTTATTTTTTTTAGTAATATAAGATTAAAAAACTTGAAAGATATGGAGTCATGCCCCGTGACTTGAGCGTCCAACACCGATGTTGTTTAACAATTAAATATCGAAAACAACATGCCTCATATTACAGAAAATAATCAAATTCAGCCTATTTTATAAAAATCATTGTCTTTACAATTAAAAAAAATCCAAAATCAAAATGGCTGAAGCATTTACAACTGAAATGAAGTAAATCTAATAGAACTGAAAATGCACGAACTTTAAATCATCTTCTTCACCAGTGCTAAAACATAGTTTGCTTCTTCTGATCTAACTTGTTGAGACCCAAAAATTACCATAATTTTGAATCATGCAGGCACCAAAGTTTTGAATTTTTTTTTTCCAGTTTTGTTAAGCCACTTTCAGGCTCATGCAAACATTGCAATTTTGAAAATTGAATGGCCACATAAATGGCTTATTGACCAGCCTTGAAACCCCCTTTGTGCACCATATTGTAACAACCATTTGAGGTGTTTATGACCATAAAATGGCTGAGTAATGGCCTTCGAGAGGCTGCCCTTTCAGTAAATACAAGCAGCTTATAAATACCTCCAATACAATGAAGGAAATCACACCCAAATACCATTATACACAACCTACTGATGTCGATACAGAGATTTGAATATGATTGCCATCTTTCCGAATGTACCAAACAACATTCTGAATATGATTTCCAAATTACACCCCAATACAACTGATAGAATTCCAAAACAACAGACTTCACAAGAAAAATGTGTAGATTCTATGTGAGGAAACAAATAACTTTTATTCTCCATCTTAATACTGCTTCAAATTACGTCAAAACATGATCCCGGCCATACACAATTTACTTCACTTCCTTGTGAACTTAATGACCAAATTTTAGCTCGATCTGACGTCTCAAATGTGTCACTGATGCTTCCTCAAGTTGACTGATTTGTAGACGTGTGGAAATAAAAAATTCATTTCACTATTTCTTTTGTGTGTTCTTTTGGAGACTTCTTGTGTATCAAGCTAGGGCAAGAAATAATTTTTTTATTCTTCATATGCTCTCGTCCCATAAGGGCTAAATTTATTGGGGTTTTTCCATCTCCACATGAAGAAAACCTCCCAACAGTCAGAACACTTTCAAACCCTTGTAAATTCGAAGCTACTATAAAGTTTAGATAAGGTTCATTCAGAATGAGTAAGTGGGCCTTTTTTCTTAAAAAAATTCTTATGTTTTAACTTGATCAAACATAATATACTTTTTGTTCCATTCTACGTTTGTACGCTCTATTATATTTTTGCTTCTTTGTGATTCATTTTTTTCGTGATTTGTCACAAGTATGTTCAAAAACGCTGTTATGATTTGAATTTGATATGTTATCAGAATTCAAAAATAGGACACATTATGGACCTTACACAGTGGTTTATAGTTACCGTGATATGGCCCCTGATGTGGTGAATTATAATCATCGTTACATGACTTCATCCCTTAGGAGAGTAACATATATAGAATTGATTAGTAAACCGTGGAAGATAAGATTAAATATCAATGTTGTATGTCTATGTTCTATTCATGATAAGTTCTGATTTTTGTCATGAAATGTTCCTTTCAAAATATTCATTAGATATGTATATGTAATGGTTACTTGTTGCATTTGATAGGTCTCAACTTACTGAGTGTTTTACGAAATGCTCATCTCTTCCCTCCCTCCTTAGATAATAATGAAGATCAGTTAAATGCGACGAGCATAAGGGGCTAGTGATGAAGACTTATTTATGTTATTCCATTAACTTTAGATTTTGTTGAAGTTAGGCTATTTATATCAAATTTGTACGCTTCCGCATTATGGATTTTAACATTATTATTGTGAAGACAATGATCGATTATGAAATAGGCTGGTTATGGCCATTTGATGTACTACGAGACTTACTTTTTAAAGTTAAATTGTTAAACAATGTCGGTGTCGAGATACTCCGATCACTGTGCATGACATAATTGATCTCCGTTCTTATCTACGGAAAGACGTAATAAATGAGTTATTTGGGAAACATTCAGCAAGTAAGGGTGGATCAAACATGACAAATAACAAATACATACACAGACACATGGAGATTTCAAATGTTTCATGTCACAGTAGCATGTCGAAACAAAGGTCAAGACATAGTATAGGAAAATTTCTAATCATAGCTCAAAAAGTATTATAAATAGAACATAATAATCACATAACACTAAAATTTCATTTAATTTTCTATGATTTAGTGATCACTCCTCTATATGTTACTCATCGAAAGGGTGATGTCATATAACGTTTATATTCCCACTGTGTATGGGCCATATCGTATTATATCATATCTATATAATGGTTATATTCCCACTGTGCACTACAAGAAAAATGATTTTCCGCAGCACGTCATCAACGGCGTGCATTAAAAGCACGCTGCGAATATTACTTTTAACGGCGTACACTCATATGTGCGATGTTGATATTATTGCACTTGACAGTATTAACGGCGTGCTTTAAAAGCACGCACGCCGCGGATAAGTAATATCCGCAGCATGCGTTTATGTGTGCCGTTAAAAAATTATATAAACGACAGCGTGCATGAAAATGTGCGCCGTTACTATTTAGCGACGGTTTTTTGAAAACCGTCGCAATATTTATATTAGCGGCGGTTTCTTTAAACCCGTCGCTATATTAGCGAAGGTTTAAGTCAAACCGTCGCTAACACTAGCGATGGTTTAATACAACCGTCGCCAAAATTCAAATTAGCGACAGTTATATTATAACCGTCGCTAATAGCGACGGTATAAGTACTTCGCTATTAGCGACCAATTAAAAACCGTCGGCATTAGCGACAGTTTAATACAAAACCGTTGCCAAGAGCGACGGTAAAATTAAAACCTTCGCAAATTGTCTTTAAATACCACCAGTCGAACCATTTCCTACCACACCACTTCATAACACTTAAAATTTTTCTCTCTCAAGCAATTTAAATTTCGATTTAAGGTACGATTTTTGTTTCAATTTTTGTAAATTTTTAAGTGTTAGTTAAGATGAATATTGTTAGTATAGTACTGTACGTTTTTTTTAAGATTTATTAAATTATAAACGTAATTTTTTTTATTTTAATAACAAGATTAGCGACGGATTTTATTTTAATTCGGTCGCTAATTAGCGACGGTTTTTTAAAATATCCCGTCGCTAAGTAGCGACGGAATTAAAATAAAATCGGTCGCTAATCTTAGCGACGGAATGTTAAAACCGTCGCTAATTAGCGACGGTTATGCTATGACTATGGCGCGCCGCGAATAATCTTGAACTTTCAACAGCTTGCAACTTTGCAGCGTGCAATGTGCGCCGCGAAAAGCGAATTTGCGCGCTGCGAAAAGCCATTTTTGTTGTAGTGGTGTATGGGCGTAGAAAGGCCAAAGTCGAGACGCAATTAGAGAATATATAGGTTCTGGACGTTGATTACAATGCAAGATACACCGGAGTTTATATGTTTAATATATCTATATAATGTGCCTGCATGTGAATATTAGATATGTGTGTGGTGTGTAAACGAGTGTTGTCTTGTGTTGCTGTAAGATTTACCCCAGTCTAATAAGTCACAACATGGTACTTTGGTGCATGTAAGATGATAGAGTGGCTTGCTTCTATTGGTACGTAATATACTTGCAATAGATGATGCATAACTATAATACTTGCTAGAGATGTAGTTGTTCGGGAAAATTACAAATTTTTTTGGTCCAATTGTTGAGGTAGTATCAGACGAGTCAACAAATTTTTATGTTACGTCAGCATTTTTTTGTGTCAAATTAATATTTTCTAGTGTAATGTCAGCATTCAGACACAACATGAATGAAGGCCATCAAAATTCACAGTTAGTGCAATAAAACCAAATTTTTAAAATTTAGTGGATCAAAATCCATAAGAGGAAAAATTAGTGGATCAAAAAAATTATTTTATCCTAATTTTATTGTTAAAAATTAGCCTATTATTTACGTAAAAAACCTTTTAGAAATTTATGGAAACGAATCTCATGAGCCAAGCGATCAACCTGATTCTCTTCGCTATAGATACGCGTGATGTAGCATGGAATTCATCTAGCAATGCTCGAATACCAATAACTATAAGCTCTAGCTCCCTAAGATATTTTCATCCATGAATGACATTAATTGCCACTTGTGAATCAGTCTCGATCCAAAGCGGGAGAAAATTAACATTTTTAAAATAGGGAATACCCCTCCCAAACTTCCAATAAATCAAGCGTTATGTCGTCTGTCCCCGTCCCAAGAACTCAACGATTTTAGTCAACTAATTTGAATTTTTTTTAATTTTAGTCCATTTTCATCGGATTAATAATGTGACATCGGACACATGAACAATGGAATGTGAAATTTTTTCAAAAATTTCATTTTTAAAATAGTTTTCCCTTTCAATACTTCAAAAAAGGCTTATAGCATAATTAGGTTTTATCAATTCAATACTTATACACATAATGCTCATGTAATATTACCGTAGACATTTAGAGCGTCCCAACAAAATATTCCTATTAACTGCATGGTCAACATCGTAAATAATCTATTTTTTAGGGCAAACCTTCTTATCTATGCACATGTTAATCTTACACAAACAACTAATCATCACTTGGTGAGATTTTGACAATGGGTCTACAAAAATTTTATTTAAAAATAATAATATCTTCTATCAAATTAAGATCGCGCAACATGGGTTGCTTACCACTTCTATCGATTCCACCTTTCAGTTGCGGCCATGCAACTGAATTCAAATTTCTTGTTCTAAAACATAACTTATTTTTTTTTGTATAGTAATATAAGATTAAAAAAATTGAAAGATATGGATTGTCACATCCCGAGGGCCAACCGGCAATGTTATATAAAAATAAACCTCGTAGCCAAAAATCAGTCATTTCATAAATAAATATTGTATTTTATAATGACAAAGGAATAGAAATTACATAAATAGTTTTGCGGAAGCGAAATACAAAAATTGTAATACTAAGAGTAAACGACTGATCTTCAGTACTTCGATCTTGTCACCAACCCAGAACGTTTACTGTTCTTCATCGTTCAGCAGCTCCTCATTATTATCTGGGGAGAGATGTAAGGGTGAGTGTTTTGGGAAACACGCAGCAAGTCAGGGCCAATCGATTACCACAAATACATATAGAGATATATTTAAAATACATATATATCCTAAAAAAATTTCACAACGTAGTATATTGACTTATCATATCAGAATATTAACAGAATCAGAATCGAAAGTTGGAATGGATCTTATCAGAACAAATCCCTCACATATTAGTCCTCTAAGAAATGAGGCCAGAATACAGTTTTATACCCACTGATGGGGCCAAACAGAATTTACAATTTTTGTTCCCTATCCAACTCAAATCATAACAGTGTATTATAAAATCAGATGTGAAACGTCCACTACTCGTTTTTTTAAAAGTACTAGATTTTTTTTCTCTCCTATGCTACCTTCGGCCGAAAATATACATATATAAATATATAACCTTTTGACATCATTTTAAATATAAACCAACCAACTATATGTGAAAATCCAAAAAAAGTAATTCAAAACATAAAATTGTAAATCGTTTACCAACCCTAAACTTAGCATTAATTCAAAATAAACGTACTCTAACATCCTCTCAAAAACCTCTCAAAAGCATCTTAAGTCATAAAAGTCTTTAAAGTAGCGTAAATCATAAATTTAATTTAAATGCAAAAAACTAGCGCTGGTCCTCGGGTTGTATACACCTTCAGTCCAGCTAGATCAACCATCAAGTCCCTCATTAACATCAACATCATGCTCACCTGCATCGATCACATCTAGTGAGTCTATTGACTCAGCAAGTTTTAACCACGATAACAAGTAATACATATACAATCACATGCAACAGTGAAAATAATGTTACTTAAAATAGCTTTTCATGAACATGCATATCTTACACATTTTTCCTTTTCATCATATACATTTCTCTTTTCATCATTTAAGTATACACTTTTCTTTTATTGAATTTGGATCGTTAATTGTGACTTTCGTATCTGGTGAAGGTCGAGGGGTCCATTTACGTGTAATCACAGTACTGGGCGGTGGGGACATCAGCGACACTCTCACCCGTTAACTGAGCCTTGGCCTTGCATATCATTGTATCATCATAATCATCGTATTAGTCACAATCACTTCACCTCCTTCAAATTTTTCATATTTCCATCACTTTTAAAAATTTAATCATATATAAATCATTTTTTCTTTAAATCAAGCATGCAACATATCTTTTAGCGTTAACATTTCCTCATATAATTTAATAAACATTTAAAATAAACATATTAACATTATTTACAGCATCCAGGGTACTTCCAGGACGTCTAACAATTTTTAGGTGTAAAATGATTGTTTTACCCCTAGACTTAGAATTTCTCGATTTTGACTTTTTCTTACTTTCATTGACTTTAGACCATCTGTAAGGATCGATTGAGTGAGTTAAAGTGTTTATGGGGGGGGGGGGTGGGGTTGAATAAACACTTAACTATTTTCAAATCTCTTTGATGAGATGAATCAGTTTAGTGATAAACTGAATTTGATAATCTTGATGTCAATGTCAATCAGTTAACTTAAAGTGCGGAAATAAACTGAAAAACATATTGAATACTTGAGAAATAAAGAACACGAAGATTTATGGATGTTCGGATACTTCAAATGCTCCTACATCACCCCTTCTATCGCAAGGATATGATTTTCACTAAAAGACTTTGATTAATACAGAAACTGTAATAACCCACTTTAGTTTGGACTTAACACTGCCAAACTGAAACTCTTAGTATCAATACAATATTATCAGTATGCGAATGATGTGTTTTTCTAAGGACAACTGATCTCTAAAAGATTGAATATTACAACAATGAATGTTTGTACTTAAACTCGAAATATAGCCTGAAAGCTATGAATGTGTATGATAAGCGTGAGCTTTGTAT
This sequence comes from Primulina huaijiensis, assembly GCF_012295235.1. NCBI lineage: Eukaryota > Viridiplantae > Streptophyta > Magnoliopsida > Lamiales > Gesneriaceae > Primulina > Primulina huaijiensis. The sequence continues at coordinate 19,984,651 of NC_133312.1, forward strand.
AACCGAGCTTCGAAAGCTTTAATCTCGAAAGTTAACTAGGAATGAATATGCGCAGGTGAATGAATGGTTGCAAAAGTTCTTTTCTCAGCTGAACTCCTCGGCTATTTATTGCTTTGCTCTCCAACGGTAACATTGAATGTATTTGAATAGTTATATCCGTTGATTTGTCCTGCCTAGACACGTCATTGATCTTCTGACAATAGTACACTGTGGCTTTTTTGAAATGCGCGCTATCGCAATTTAAAGTCTGCTTTGTACAAATTATCGGCTTTTGGCTAAGCTCTTTAACTGATGACGTGTCAAGCTGATTTATCAGCTGACTGTATAGCTGATTCGATGAACTCGATTATTTAGCTCTTTAATTATCAATCGAGCAACTTCAGTTCGAGACATTTTAGTTCAGTTACGTTCAGTTGAGTTGATCAGTTCTGTAATCTTCAACGCTTGATTCTGTCAAACTCCAAAATTCTGAATCCAACACCATCCCAAAAAATTATTTAAGCTTAAATTAAATTTTTAATATTTTTATTTAGCTTATATTCGAGGCTTTCGATTTAATTTCATGTTTATTAATTCTTAAAGCATTTAATTCTCGAATTAATTTAAAATTTAATATTTTAATCCCAAACTTTTATGATGAATTTTTTATACATAAATTACCCTCATGACCCATGAATCGACCCACGTGGACCATGTTTCGACCCCTTAACCATTTACTTCGAACAACCGAACCCTAGCTAGTTCCCCCTCGAGCCATCTTGCATTTTCTTCGAAACACCCCCAAGCCACTTTGAGCTGACCTCTGACCAGACGCCATTTTGGATTTCTATTTGAGTGTCTCTCTTACTGAGGATGGAAAAATCGTCTTATCTCACGACGACAAAACTATTTTTATTGATGCCGATCTGCTTAGTTCCACCTTCTCTCTTCCCACTTCTAGGATTATTGACTTCTCTGCCATCTCCAAAGAAGATATGTCTGTTGCTATTTGGTCTTTCTCTGCTTCTAGAGAAGAATTATCTCCATCTTGCTTCAAGAAACTGCTGAAGATGGAATTTCAAGTTTTGGATGACATAGTCACCAAAGCCAACTTGGTCAAAGCAGAGACCTATGAGGGGTCCTTAACTCCTAATGGTTATTACAATACATTTGATTAGAGTTAATTAATTACAATAGAAAACGAGTAAAAAATTTCTTTACTATGAGCCCAAAATGTGTCAACTATGATTATAATACTAAAATTAGTATATAATAAAATTTCGTCTAAACACGTCACAACATAAAATAAGCTCACACATGACTGAAATCAACTATATGCAAACAACTCATATCCTTAGGACATGCCCCGGTATATAGATACATACATATACTAGGATAAACTAATCAACCTCAACTCAGACGTGACTTCCTCCAGAGGTACCCTCTCCGATAACCTGATAACCTGGAGTACCTGTCAATTTCCACACACAAAGACAACAATAACCCCATTGGGGGTAAGCAACGTTTCGTATGAAAAACCATAATAAATACAACATGTATATATACAATAACATATGATATGCAATGTATATATGAATGTCGTAGAGGTATGATGTTGAATGCCCATCCACTGAGCATGTATCAAAATCATTCGATTCACTATGAAATCAATGCTCGAGCAGAAACAATGGCCTCAGTCAAGTATAAAGGAATATCTGTATCATAGCGTCGGCAAAGCGCCATCAAACCCCAAATCTCAACCAATCAATTGTAAGGGCCACAAATGACTCTGATTTATGGCCACATAATATCAAACATAGTATTGTGCTCAAAACGCCATAATCATTATCAAAATCCAATGATATCAATGTATCCAAGGATCATAGCTCAACGTGCATGTTATATATCGATGTATGTATAAAAATGATGCGTGTTAACAAAATATTTATTTAATACAACGATCTACAATCATGAATCTCATGTATGCTATGACAAATCAACAAATAAGACATATAGACAAATATACTTTCAGTCAAATAAATCAATCATATATCATATGACACAAATACTTATTGTATATTATTCGGTCGCAACATACCTCAACTTTTTGTCCCAAGTTTAATGTAGATTTATCCAAAATTAGGATTTTATTACAAAAAGTTAATCTACATAATCCACATATTCATTTCAATTAATTCATTCATTCAAATGGAACTCTAATAGTGTATTTGAATGTATCCATTCATTCTACGCTATTCATTTTAACATTTACATTATTAGAATAAATATATCGTATTATATATCCTAATAACTAATTGTTATACAATCATTAATATACATCTACTAATTTACAATAAAAATTTCAAGTTTAAAAAATGTTTTGAAATTTTGAAATTTCATATAAATTGAAATCATAATAAAATTCAATTTGACTTTGAAATTTAGTTTCTCGTCTGTTATTCTATCACATATATTAATTCGAATTCAAATACATTGTATTCCAGAAATTCAATAAATAAAGTTGCTGAATCCAAGAGAACATTACTTCAATAGAAATAACTCAATATGAGGATTCCGAATATATAATCTGTTTTGAGTTTTGACAATGTTTTGATGTAGTTTTGGCGATAGAAGTTGAGTTCCTACTTTTCTTGGCAAGTTGAGATAACAAAGAAGGAGATAAATACCTCAAAAACATGCTTATCGACTTTAAAACTCGCCAAGAAAGGCGGTGGGCATGGGTGCGTGATTACGACATGCAGTCCTGCGCCTGTTCCTGTCCGGAAGGTGTTTGGCAGAGTTTGGCACACGGACTGCGTCTTCACTGCGCTGGTGCTCGCCTTGTTCTGTCCAAAACTCTTTTTTGTACTTCGAATTAGCAAAATTTGTATCTCTATTATCTTAGATTTAATTTGTTGTTAACCTCCCTCAATTTGAACACCAGACACAAAAATTTTGCCAATTCTCCTACAATGTATCAGTGCGAGAACTTCAATACACACGACACATTTCAGGGTGATTTTCCCCTATTTCCATATGGATTTGGACAGAAATCAAATCATAAAAATTTTAGTGCCATGTGTTACTCTATGAAGAAATTGGTTTCATTTCTTTTGAACTAATACTCAGATTATTATTCAGAAACCGTAACAATTGTCGTTTCTCCATTGCGGTTTGGCATATTTTTAAAACATAAACCAATTATTAATACAATCCATCATCATCACAACATAATTTTTCATTTCATTGTCAATTATATATTTCATATACTCAATAATATGACAAATATCATGAACTATCGAGAATCAAAATACGATTTATGATAATACGATTTGAGGGCCTTACAGATCTTTGACACACTGACCATGGAATAGGTCCAGGTGAGGTCTGCTGTTACTTCTTGAATTAAATTAAATTTTGCATATTTTCTCTTTAAAACATTATGTGACGGTCCAAAAGAGGAGTACTAGCTTTGCTGTGCAGATCAACAAACTCTTCATGAATGCTGATTTTAGTTTCACTTCTGATAAAGATGGTATGTAAACTACCATGATTTTTGCTTTTAACGTGGTTTACCTATGATCCAAACCATCTCACCCTGAATTTATTGAAGCTAAAAAAGAAATAGAAGCAAGAGGCTGCTAAAAAACAAACAATGATCAAGAGAAAACTAATTAGTGGGGTCAGTGTTTTTGAACAATGTCTCTGAGGAATCCTCAGCTCCTAACCAATCTCCACCACAACCAACCCCAGAAAAAAAGAGATCCAAACCATGTATCCTCATCACAAAAACTGCAGCGTTGTTGATGTATCCTCATTTGAGATCCGCTGCTAGAGTCTACTTATATAGACTTAAGAAACTAGTTTCAACAGACAAATGCGAAGGAAAAATGCCTATGGTTGCTGAAGAACCAGTTGCTGCAAGGCCCAAATCCTCTGTTCAAACAGCCATTGACCTTCACATGGAGGAAATCGAAAGAACTACTGAAGAGGATATGCATACTTTGATGACCGGGTCTTCATCCACACAGTTTAATATCTACCATCTTTCAAAACCAAGGGCGCCTATGTCAAAGCCCTAAAATATGAAAAAAAAAATGGTATTTGTTGCCACCAAAATAGACTCTATCATTGCAGCAATGAACAAATAAATTGTCTTTTTGAAAGTCAAAATTCAGAAGCTGTAAAAGACTCTAGACGCTCTAAGCTCCAATTATGACTATCAAGCTCTCACTATCTTTCATGATCAAGCAGTGATTATTCAGCTTTCTTCTAGTATAAGGACTTTCAAAATAGCAGTCTCAATAATTGAGAATAATTTAATTGAAGATGTTGTTGTTGGAATTCCAGAACCCTTTAGGGTTAAGCCAGTAGAGGAAAGGAACAACATTCGTCCTAGGGATGAAGTCTCCAGTACTTCTACACACTCTCCAGCTCCAGTACAAACTGCTTATGTTCAACATTTTTCTTCACTGGTTTCTATCAAGGATTTCTTCGCATTAGAAGAAATGATTAATTTTATTGTTCAAGAAGTTGCTACATAAGTCACTCTTGTTGCTCCTTCCTTTGAATGAGGTAAATACTATCTACAGCTATTATTCCAGTACCCACAGAACCAAAACCTATTATTGCTACGTCTACTATTCTGATACTCACATCTGAAAATCAAGCTGGCACATCAAGAGAACAATATGAACTTGTTGCTCTTCTCATAAAACTTGAGAGCATATGCAAGCAGATTCTTTTTCATCTGATAATCAAACTGCTTTAGAAATTGAAATAGAAGAAGTTAAGCACAGAAACAACAAGATTATTGACGTGGCCAAGAAGATTTCGTTTGAACAAGCTGGTGTTCAAACTTCTTTTAATTTCTTCAAAGAAAGTTTGATTGAAGAAGTCTCATCTATCAGCGAAGTGGTTACCAGAAGTTCCATTCATCTTCTTGGCCTCAAATCAAGCTTTTTTTATGACGCATGAAATTTTTATTTTAGCTCAAACTGGACTCACATCTTCTGCACATGCTCAGACTGATTCTCTTAAAATACTGGACTCCACGGTTGAAGCATTAGATGCCAAATTGACCAATCAATCTCAATCTCTTCAGACCTTGGATAACAAAGTTGGTGGCATCTTCGAACACTTATTTGTATTCATTTACTGGGTTAAGGCATGTGCTGCCAAAAAAAGGGAAGAAGATGCAAGAAGAAAAGCAGAAGCATAACTAGAAAATAATCTAGTTGCTAGTGAAGACGAAGTAATAAATAATGATGAGGAGTAGACAACAAAAATCATCATTCTCTGTTTATCTCTTATCTTTTAAGATTTTTGTTGATATTGGCTACATTTACTCCGTTTATCGATTATATTCTTTGATTTTCTCACATTGAATATTTATACTCTTCTCTTGTTGACTGCTCTATAGTCTTCTGGGTTTTGACATCACCCCAAAACGGGGAATCGATAAGGATATTTTTAATTATGACGATGTGCTGCTTAAGGAAAACCAGAAGCATTATTCATCTTAATAAAAACCAGAACACACCTTAAAGAGGAAATGCCCGTTGACTTCTTGAAAACTGAGAATGGAGTATTACAAAACCAGGATGAGTAGTCATTAAGTTAGTCTTAATTTTACGATAACTTGTCAGACTACACCGAATCAAATAATATTTAAAAGGGGACTGGTGACATCTGGTTTGTTTATACTATCTATCAGAGGATATCCCTATTATTATAGTCGTTCTGTACAACAGTACACTTCATTTAAAGCCATTAAATGAACTGTACAAATCATTAATTAAGCACTTTCATTTTTAGTACAAAAACAAATAAAAAGTCTATTCTTGAATTCATGTACTCTTAATGAAAAAAGATCCGTTCTTATTCGAACGTCGAAGATGGCTTATAAAAAAGATTATTGTTGTGTTCACAAACACACTTTTGAGAAATTATGAAATCATTCACACTTTTTAGCTTATTATATACTGAAAGCCTACAAAAAAATCAACTCATGCTATAAATTTCTATCAAATTCAGATCATCTGTGTAATCATTATTCACATACTCTTTCATTGTATTTATCTACTGCAAAGTGTGAAGTGCTCGTAGTCCATGGAAGGAGTCTTTCCCCTAATCAAATTTTGTGAAGTGTTGAGTTGTAATACTAAGATATTCAATAGGGAAGAGTATATCCTACTAAAGTGGGTTTGTACAATGTGTACTGATCAAAATCTTTTAGTGAAACATTTTGGAAACAGAAAAAAGAGAGACGTATAATGATTTTGTCTTTCGAACCTCCAGAAACAAACATCGTCTTACTTTACGTTCTACTTTCTTTTAGTTTCATCAAGTGGTGTGGATTTTTCCTTAATTTTAAAAATTCTGATGCACTTTCCAAAGATCTAGACTAGCTTTTGATTCCTCAAAAAAGTCCGAAACACATCTTTCGGAAGGAGAAGAGAAAAAGTTGAAATTGTTCATTCAATCTCCCTTCTAAATACTCAACTGTTCCTAACAGATGTTTTTTTTAAAACCGGATTTTATTCTTGAGCATATTTGATTATGTTATTAATTTTTATTGCATCTTGAGAGCATGATCAGCATCGAAGTGATTTTATATGTTATAATTGAGATTGAGAGGAATTTTGTTACATGATAGAATAACATAATCTATGGATCTAAAAGTTACATATATATATATATATATGAGATTTGATACATGTTGATAATTGTAGACCGAAAATCGAAAATTAAATGATCCACAGTTCATTAATACGGTTGCAATTGTTAAACAATATAATGACGCTTGGTTATTGCATTTTATTAATTAAATTAATAGAGCTAGACATAGTATTATATTGACAAATTAGGGAATCCTGTAAAAAACCATGGCTGATGAATTGAAATTAAATTTTTCGGAAAATATTAAAGAGTAAGTGAATCGAGATCCTAACCATTATTTGTTCATTATTTTATTTTAAAGTATTTCTATTGTTTTTATTTCAATTTACTTTAATTAATTCATCAACTTATCATTTTATTTAACTAAGGAATTGTGTTTGATGTAAATTTGTGATATATCAAAATTAAAACTTAATCCGTACACTTGCAGTAAATATCGAGCATCTTGGATAAATTTAATTATTCTAAATTATTGTGTTAGAAAAGCTCGATCAATGGAAACAGAAAAACTTGTGGGAAAATTAGATTGTTACATATGAAGCTTGACATAAAAAAATTCAAATTCGCAACCAGTTGTACGAATTACCTTAAATACGAATGTGGTGTTTGGTTATAAGAGTAATGCATCGAAACCAGTTGTACGAATTAAAAATAGCCATAGCTTCATAAATGGAAAGATTACCAAAATAACCTCAAACAAGGATATATAACATTGTTTTTTGTCTATTCCGACTTTAGATCTTGAGTCACTAATTTTTTCAATTTTGTTTTTGTTGCATAACTTTTAATTTTGATTAATAGCTGACATGACATCAGAAAAGCCAATAATTTCTGATGTCACATTCGTACTCCAGCAATACAAGACTGAAAACGAAAAAAAATCTATAGTCAATGAACCAAAACTAAAATTTGAAATTTAACAAGATCAAAACCCAAAACAGACTAAATTAGTAAACCAAAATTTTTTATTTTCCCCAAAACAAATCTCCAATCATCCAAGATTGACAAAAGTTTCACGCAGAAGAAATGGTGCAAAATGCATCTTCGTCAGGGCTGGGAGTTGGGTCATATTGATCATAAATCTCCCATCCTTTCCGATACGTGTCAACATGTTTCTCATGCAACCTCTAATCGACTTTTCTCACTGTCAAACTCAAATGAGGATAAAATTCCCGATATATCATAACACAAAGTCTCCTCCGTGTTCAGTGGCGGAGCCAGGAACATGACTCTGTCCGAGTTAGAATTTTAAACTCTAAAATATTTTAATATTTTAAATTTCTCTACCTGAGCTAATATCATTTTATACAAAATTTTTGTATAAAAAAAATTGAGCCAAGCCCGGGTATCTACTGTAAGGCCCGAGATTATATCACCTTAATCCGAGATTATTTAATTTACGAATTTTGGAATGATGAATTAGATTCCACGGTTTTTTTGTAATTAAGTAGGATTGAAATTGAATTAAAAGATTGAGCGGGGGCCGTTTTGCAAATAGTGAAAAGTTGAGGGACTAAAGTGCAAATATGGAAAATTAAGTGGGACACTTGTCTTGGCCATCCCTTGAACGTGTCATTGTTTACTTCAAATTCAGAATTGGCATGGGGAAAACCGAGAGTATCCATGGCTAGCTTCCTTAATTGTTTTCTTATCTTCAAAGCTTCATTTTGCAACATCCAACCATCAACTTATTAATCCAAGTATAGATTCTTGATCCTTACCTTAAGAGCTTCAAGGGGAGGTAATTTTCATCCATTTCCAGCATGTTTCGAAATTTAGATGTTGGAGGATCTGTGATTTAATTTTTGATATGTGTTCTTGAGTATATAGAGATTATAGAACCGTAATCGGATCGAAGAACGGACATCGTATGAATTGGTTTGAAAATATTCAACATGCTGTTCGAACCTAGTAGGGCAGATTTTATTATGTTGTGGTTGATATTATGAGGTTTTTAGTCGTTGGTATGAGATTATTGATGTTTGAGTTGCCGGGTATATCGAATTTGCGCCATTATGCCGCCGGAATTGATATAGATTGAGTTTTGAGCAAACCAAGTTTTACTTTGAATTGTTTGATTGATATGGTGTTGTTCGAATTGTGCATGTTCAGAATTGGTGTAGAAGATTCGGACTCGAGATCGTAGCTTCAGATCGAGACTACGAAAGAAAGGTATAAGTCAATGTGGTACTGGGAGATTGACTCGAGTAGGATATACTTGGGTTTCCCGAAATCACATACTGATTGTTATTATATGCCTTGATTTGAATTGATATGCTTGTTTATATTGATTTATAGAAAGTCTAGATTAGACGAGTCTTAGACGAGTAATCTTGTGACAGAAGTGTCGGATAGTGATGAAATCGTCATTGGCACATTGCACTCTGTTACAGGATAGTGTATTGGCGAGAGTGTCAAGGTCTGTGACGGATAGGTCAAGACACTGGATGTTTGGTTATATCGATGTTGATTAGAATTGGAGTTTCTTCTATCACGAATATTCGATATGGAATGCCAACATCTGGAAACCGGGATCCCTAGACTAGGATTGAGTCTAGTCTGAGACGTAGAGTTACGAGTTTATTTACAGTTTTATATTGATTCATGTTTTCAGATTTGATACATGTTTTTTATATTTGTTTCATGCTTTATATTTGTTTATATGATTGAATGTTTCGTTGATTTATACTGGGATTATATTCTCACCGGAGTTATCCGGCTGTTGTCTTGTTTGTCTATGTACATGACAACAGGTGGGACAGGACCAGGGTCCAGGAGATGAGGAGAGATCGTGATTAGAGTGGAGACTACGGACTTGATCTGAGATAGGGTTAAACACTTGATATTTAGTTGTTAAACCTTAGTTTTAATGATTGTAAATAGTACAAGACTTGTACGTTAATACTGACATGTATATTAGATCGAATACCATTACGTTCCGCAATTAAAAAAAAAATTTAGACTCTGTTGATTATAATTAATTAAATTATCCCAATGATGATTAAGAACATGATTAGCATCCGAGTCCCCACATCTACACATGTGGGTCCGCCACTGTCCGTGTTGATGATATTGAATGCACACGTAAAATTGTTCGCCATTATTAATTTATCGTATATTAATTAATTTCGTAAAATGAAATTAAATAAAAATTTTATTTGATATCGTCCAATATTGGTGTTGACTCGAGAATCTTCTCAGATTTTGATCTTTAGTTAATGTTGCATACTATACATATACTGTGAGGGAATTTTGAGTGCCCCATTAATTGTTTTCACGATTCCACGTGTATATAATTATACGAATACCAAATTGAAAAGAGCCTATATTATCAATTTCGTGGCTTCCAAAATGTTATCTCCACTTGAATATAGTTGATCAACTTGCATGCGTGTTAATCTGAATCAAGAGTGGGTCTCATGTGAGACCGTCTTACGGATCGTAATATGTGAGACGAGTCAACCCTACCCATATTTACAATAAAAAGTAATACTTTTAGCATAAAAAGTAATATTTTTCATGGATGACCAAAATAAGATATCCGTATCACAAATACGACCCGTGAGACCATCTCACACAAGTTTTTGCTCTTAATCAATGGGCATATACGTGTATATTTAATTGCAGTATTGTCCTTTTGTACCTCATTAATATTTATAATAATAATAATAATTATTATTTATCGACATTCTTAATTCGTATAAAATTACTATTTAAGGATATATATTTTGAATTTCATACATCTCGGACCTTGATATGGGTCGGTGAATCCTTTATCTTGAGTTTGACGTATTCTATAGGATCTTTAGTTGCGAAGAAATTGTAGCAGTTAACTAGGTGAACGTAGATATTTTTAATGCTAATTTGTGAGAACGTATAAGAGGTTATATTCTATTCTTATTGTTGGGACAACGTTTTTTTTGGCACTCAAGTCGTATAAAAAGTTTTAAAATATTGTTTTGACATTCTAAACTATCATTGGACGTCGTATGCATTAAACCATCCATAGCATGTTTAGTTATTACTAGTGCACCGACGCACACGTTGCGTGCTTGTATAATATTTTTTATAATTCATTTGATTTATATTTAAATGAGGATAAAATATAATTATAAGAAATAGTGAGAGACTACGCTGTAATTTTGATATATAAATTAAAAAATAAATTGAAAAATAAAAAAATAAAAAAAATGATATCAGTAAAAATTTAACCTATAACCTAAATCCAAATAAACAATGACTCTATCCGCTAAACTATATATAACTTGCAATAAAATTTTAACATTTTATTAATATATATAATTATTAAAACAGACCATGACATCAAAGTTATTTACTTTAAGTGTCTCAACTTTAATAAAATAATAATATAGATACCTGCGTGTTTTAAACGCTGGGCTCCAAACCAATTTAGGATTCGTGGAGATGACCCTTCTTGTATATTATTACGAAGGGATCTTCATCCTCTTGATTGTCAAATCCAGTCCACGATCAGATACCGTATTCCTCGCTTGAATCGCAATAGAGAAGACAAACAATTTGTGCGTTGAGTCTTGATCATCCGAATTTCCAAAATCCGGAGTCAGTGTAGCAGAACAGGACACGACAACAGTGGAAGAAGTTGACCGAAAATTTTTCCACCAATATATAGTGATGGGTGAAAGTTTACTTTGAGGGTGGATGGAATTTTTGGTGGACAAAAATTGTCTTATGTTATATGCTCTTTATGTTTATTGATAGAATATGATTCCTGATCAAATCAAGAATCTCTCTCTCATCAAGATTCCTAATCCTTATCTCACCAGGACTCTTTAATTCCATTATAATAAAATTCACTTATTATTATTATTATTATTATTATTATTATTATTATTATTATTATTATTATTATTCTATCATGTATTCACTACAACAAAAACGCTAAACGACAACGAATTCGTAGGCAATTTAAAACTATTGTAATTGAAGGTGTTGTTGAAAGTACGTTAGCTATCATTTGCGACGGTTTATGATATGGTTTCCGTCGTTAATTAGCGACAGTTGGTGATATGGTTTCGGTCGCTAATTAGCGACGACTTTTACAGTTGGTGATATGGTTTCGGTCGCTAATTAGCGACGGATTTTGACAAAGTCGTTGCTAATTAGCGATGATTTATTCAACACAGCGACTGCTTAGACATAATCCGTCGCTAATTTTTTCACGAAAATAAAAAAATTGCTTTTATAATATAGTAAATATACCCAAAAAAACTTACAATATGACTAAGTTAACAGTATTCATGATCTTATCCAACACTTAGAAATTTACCAAGAATTGAAACGAAAAAACTTACCTTAAATTGAGACTGAAATCGTCTAAGAGAGAGAAATTTATTATAGATGTGTAGAGGTGTGAAGAAAAATGGACCGAAGGTGCGAATATTTATATACAATTTGCCGACGATTTTTAGTAAAACTGTCACTATTAGCGACGATTTTTCTTAAAGTAACAGGTTTTGTTAACATTAAAATCAAGATTGCGAACATGAAGTGTTCCAACAAGCGTACAGTAAAGTCCCTTCAACTCATATATCTCGATCAAATTTGCTATTTGGTATATCGAGAATCGCATATGAATTCAATAACGATGTAATTTATCTTTAAGCAATCATAGTGACATGGTGTGTGTAATTAAGAAAACATTTTTCCTTAAAGAACAACTCATTCTGTGGCTAGATATTTTTTACATTATTAACTCATCAGATCACATAGAATATCTACACCCGTAGGTTAGCGGTAAATCCCCAACTACAATTCATCGGCTATTATGTATATCGAAACTACACTCAATCTTTTCATCTGATGACTCTCACGGAGTTGCTACAAGAGTCAAAATGCAACACTGGTATGTAGAACCTATATGTTGTCCCATGTCAAAGCTCTAATATTATACAACCATAACATCATACTTAATTCAATCGGTAAGTGGTAACCACTTGAAAAATCTAATGGAAGGTTGATCAATGACTAATCGAGTTAACATCCATCTCTATGATTGGACATCTCCAGCCTCATACCAATTAAATGTGTCGTTAATATAATGCGAGTCTCGAGCGACCTCTATCCTTATTTTAGGAGGCTGAATAAACTAAGAACGAGTTTAGAATATACAATACACATCTAATAAATTTCGTGATCAACGTGGATTGTGGACCACCTTATGGTATTGGCAAAAACTTGTGTGAGACGGTCTCACGGAGCGTATTTGTGAGACAGATCTCTTATTTGGGTCATATATGAAAAAGTATTACTTTTTATGCTAAGAGTATTACTTTTTGTTGTGAATATGGGTAGGGTTGACCCGTCTCACAAATAAAGATCCGTGAGACGGTCTCATATGAGACCCACTCTATGGTATTATTGTAATGTATATTCAAGATCTGATCAATATAATTTGAATGAGTATACAGATAAAGTAAGTGTCATAATTAAATAAAATTGTAAAATATGATTACATAAAAATTAATAAAACTTAAGCCACAAGTTGATTTCTTGAGCACATATCTAACACATTGTTCGAGACTCAATTATTATAATCAACTCCTCAATTAAAAAAATATAATAGGATCATTCAACCAATATATCACACGTCGTGAACCTACATATCTCTAAAAAATTCCAAATAAAGTGGAGGTTCAAATCAGTTATGACCATTCAATGACTCGTTTAAAAGTTTAATTTAATAAATTGTTAAAAAAAATAAATAAAAAAAAAAGAAGGGGCAATCGATATCCATTCAAGTCACAAGGTACCACTATCAACTTGACGATCCAAAATTGCCATATATTTAAAAACATATCTTAATTGATTTCAAAGGCATATAAAATACAATTTCCAAAATAAAGGAGCAACCCAAAATACAAAGGGGTACTACAATCAAAATTCCTCAACATTAACATCAAAGTGTATAGTACATCTCGAAGGTTCAAAACAACTAATAACTCACATAATCCCTTACAAAATAACCATAATCTAATAATAATAATTCCTCAAATCTCATGCCAATTAAAACTCAAGAAAACTTGCCGAGTATGCAATTCACTCGTGTGCGCAACATCGAAAGCTCATAACTCGAATAATCTGCAGGACCCTATACGTACACACCTTGACTCTCCTACATAGGCAAATATACCGATGACACTTAACATAAAAATATAACTACTCGATGAAGCACACATTAATAACAACTTGGCAAGTAGGAGCAAGCAAACGAGAGTACCTCCTCGAATAAAGAAAACGTACCAAAGACGAGGCGACCAAATAAGAATTGATGGTAGGAGAAGGGGAAAATGTTTCAATGGATATTTTTGGAATTTAAATATAACTAAAGGCTAATTAGACAAATCAACTCCTTTTAAGGCCAACATCATTATGGTAGTTGATAGAAGGCCTTTCCAGAGACCATATTCGGCTGAAATCTTTACAATTTGTTTGGACAAAAGTCAGTTGTGCTAGACTCTACGCTGGCACATGCAGTAAATCCACCCAGGTATTAGAGCATATTAGTGTCGGGATTATTATCAACCACTGGTAAACTTAATTAAATTTATGTTATTTAATAATGTGAAGTTGCCACATAGAATGTGATTTGAGTGCATGCTCCACAAATTCATTGTGTCTTTAGTGCTTTTACCTGGTTCGCCACTAAAAAAAAGTAGCACAGTAACTAATTTTCACTATATAATGCGATTTTGGTAGAGCTGGCTCGTATCATAAAGAAATACAATAACACCGAAGACTAGCTAGAAAGATAACAGGTACTTCTTGAGTCATATTCGTAGTTGAAAAACCCTAATTTATTTTTGGCAGGTTTTTCTTTATTTTGATGAAAGCTGCAATTTCTCTTCTTCTTGCTTGTGTACTCATACTTGAATGTCTCCAAGTCCATGCGGAAATAATAATGCCTCCTATCAAGAATCGTAACCTTTTAAGCAGTGAGAATTATGGCAAGTATACTCCTTCAGCGTCAACGGACGAAGGCACATCCGGCGACCATGACAACACACATCATGTATATGGTGGCGCAGAGAAGCCGAATCACAAATAAAGACCATCTCTGTTCTATACCTTATTCACACACACACATATATATATATAAGGGAGTATATGTTTGATGTATCTATAGTGTGTTGCTTGTTAGAAAATATGAGCTTGTGTGGTTTATAAATTGTGGTCTTCAAATCAATCAAATCACTGTGAGATTCGTCCCGATCTAATAAATCGCGATATTGTACTAATTTGGTTAATCGTGTAGCATGGAGTTAGGGGTGGGTACGATACCGTATACCGTACCGAACTACGGTACCGTATACCGTACCGTAAATATCTGTATGGAATTTTTGTACACTGATATCGATACCGGAAATTCGGTATACCGCATATTCGGTATGAAAAAGTTCATACCGGATACCGTACCGACACCGAAAATTGTCGGTATACCGAAAAAATGTCGGTATACCGATATTTTTTCGGTATACCGAACTTAAATTTTAAAAATAATAATAAAAAAATTATTTTCGGTATTTCGGTATATACCGAAAAAAAATAATTACGTACCGATATCGATACCAAAAATTTTACCGTACCGAAATTTTCGGTATATGGATTTTTTCGATAATTTCGGTATTTTTTCGGTACGGTATTTTGATATTTCGGTATATTTTCCCAGCCCTACATGGAGTGGCTTGCTATTGCTTATAATATGTGAAAGTATCAACTTATACACAGCCAATTCATTCTATGTATGTAGACCTGAAATTTCTATATGGATGCATAGATGAAGAGCCAAAATCTCGGAGTTATAATTTCAGACATTTTATATGGGAGGAATTGACATTTGGCAATTTATTGACTTGATTTAACTATTCTTGAACTCATAATTGGAAATTTACAAACCTTGCTTTGCTAAAATCTCCCTGCACAACAGATATGTTCTCATAAAATTACAGTTAAGACACCCAGGTGTAGAAAATTCGACTTTTTGATCAGATCTTGTTTCCCGACTTCAATATTGCAATTCAAGCACAGTTTTGTTACTACTTAAGTTAATTTCCGAGTCCAAAGTTTTGAAATCTTGAACCGCAAACAGGCTAGATAGCAAAGAAAGTTCGTCCCTGATTTACCAGGATTAGTTAACACCAACGTTGTTCAAAAATCACATAATCGTCAAACAACAAGATTTGTATTACAATATAAACCAAAACTAGTTTATATCGTAAATACCATAGAACTTGCATTGTCTTTACAACATGAATACTTAAAATGATGAAAATCCGCGGAAGCGTTTTACAACTTTAAATAAATAAAACTCAAAAGAACATATTCTTAATTAAACTTCTTCATGCGTCTACTACAGCCCCAAAACTGGTCTTTTACATGTTCATCAAGTACTTCTTCTTTTAAATTTTTTCTCAAAATTCATGTTTCAAAACATTCATAAACATGATAAACAATATGCGAAAGTAGATCGAGCATTACCTCCAGCCATTGAAAATTTTTAATTTATCTGTTTTTCCTCCGATTGATGCTTTCTAAGTACTTCAACACTCTCTGTAGATGGTGTATTTTTTTCTTATGAGGTGTGTACTTAGAGACCTCAATCACCGCTATTTATAGGCGTTTCTCATACCATCGATGAGTTTATCGGGATCTCCAATAGTAAAAAAAAAAAAAAGAGATGCATGCGTGCCTCAATTTTCTAAAATTGAGGCGGTGCACATACCATTTTTCAAAATTGTAGGCTATAGTCGTCACCATTTCCTACACGTTTTTCCTCCTTTCTGATATGGATCATTTTTCTTACATTCTCCCACTTGACCCATATATCTCATTTACCTAAGAGAAAATAAAATACATGAATCATAGTGATATGTCATCTAAAAAAATGATTATTATCTTCCATGGATCGCAATGTATTATATCTCTCAAATCCGTATAACTTAATGAATAAACCATATGTTTATTCGAGGTCCAACTTTATTGATATTTCTCGAATCAATGAATGTGTGCACAATAAATATGAAAAAATATCACATCATAGTTTCATTAATTTTTTAATACAACAAAATTACATAAAGGAACCAAGTCCCATTTTTTCTGTATGATCCTTAAATTTCAATGGTGGCATGCCTTTAGTCAAAGGATCTACAATCATCAATTCAGTGCTAATGTGCTCGATAAGTAATTTCTTATCTTTAACACGTTCTCGTCATGGCTAAACATTTAATGTCGATGTGCTTGTTTCGACTACCACTTTTGTTATTTTTAGCCATAAAAACAGCAGCTGAATTGTCACAATATATTCTTAATGGCCTAGATATAGAATCCATAATTCTAAGCTTCGAAATGAAACTCTTCAACCATACACCATGTGAGGTTGCATCAAAACAAGCTACGAAGTCAGCTTCCATAGTGGAAGTAGCAGTCGATGTCTACTTTGCACTCCTCCAAGATACAACTCCACCAGCTAGTATGAAAATATATCATGAAGTGGATTTTCGTGAATCAATGCAGCCAGCGTAGTCTGAATCAGAGTAGCCAATTACTTCCAAATTCTCAATTCGTCTGAACATAAGCATATAATCTTTGGTCCCTTGAAAGTACATCATCACTTTCTTTGTAGCTTTCCAATGGTCTAAACCTGGATTACTCTGATATCTTCCCAACATCCCAACAACAAATGCAATGTCAGGTTTAGTGCAAACTTGAGTATACATCAAGCTTTCGACAGCAAAAGCATAAGAAATGTTTTCATTTTTTCCCGCTCTAGATCATTCTTTGGGCATTGGCTTAAATTGAATTTATCTCCTTTCACAATGAGAGCTATACTTGTTGAATAATCTTTCATCCGATATCTCTCTAAAACTTTGTTGATATAGGTTTCTTGAGACAGATCTAGAATACCTCTAATTCGGTGTCTATGTATCTTAATGCCAATGATATAAAAAATGTAAGGTCCAGGAATTTAATTCGCGTAACCTAAGTGCATGCAATCTAGTATTTTTATTTTTAATTATATGTTTAATTATTTATATGCAATTTATGCATAATTCATGCACGATAGGATTTAATTCCTGAAATTTTAAAAGGTCATGTATTAGGGTTTCTAAGTGCATTTCACGCTCGAACGAGGAACGGAGACCGGAGAATTTTCAGAAAAATTATTTTAATTACATGATTAATTTTATTAATTAAATAAGGTGTTTTTAAGTGTATATTTCAAAAATGAAATTTTTCTGGGTATTTTTAACCGTAGGATTTTATTTTTATCGGTACGCAAATTTTATCGAATCGAGGGACTTTTTAAGGGTTCGGCTAATATTTTCAAAATCTTTTCAACACGAAATATTTTTCGGGAGTGTGTTTGGATTTTATAGGCTTACTTTTAAGCTTTTTGGGCTAAAAATCTTTTAAGCTTTTAATTAAACTAAATTAAAGCCCATTAACTTTTTGTTTATTATATATTTGAACACCTAAATCATTTTTAACCAAAACCTAAATATTCTAGCCGACACCTCCCCTCTCCACTCNTTTCAGAGATTTGAGCTTGTAGTTTATGCCAGGGGCGAGGCCCCGAATCTTGCTACTCTGACAGTACAGCCGACTCTGAGAGACAGAATTCGAGCGGGGCAGACTTTGGATGAGCAGTTACAGAAGTGGAGACAGAGGGACGAGGCTAAGGGCCAGAGACTGTATGCAGTTGTGGACGGCATAGTCAGATATAAGGACCGCCTATGGGTACGAATATGTATAAGGATTTACAGCACCCCGTACTCCATCCATCCAGGGAGTACGAATATGTATAAGGATTTACAGACTCTTTATTGGTGGCCGGGTATGAAGCGAGATATTCTGCGCTTTGTCTCCGAGTGTTTGACTTGTCAGCAGGTTAAGGCAGAACATCAGAGACCTGCAGGGAAGCTGAGACCACTCCCTATTCCCGAGTGGAAATGGGAGAATATTACTATGGATTTCGTGACAGGGCTTACGAGGACTACTGGAGGATTTAACGCCATCTGGGTGATTGTTGATCGACTCACTAAGTCAGCTCATTTCTTACCGATTAGAAAGACATTCACCATGACTCAGTACGCAGAACTGTACATCAGAGAGATAGTCAGACTGCATGGGATTCCAGTGTCCATCTTGTCGGACCGAGATCCGAGGTTCACGTCTGCATTCTGGAAGAGTCTTCATCAAGCGTTGGGTACGAAGCTTCTGTTCAGTACCGCTTTTCATCCTCAGAGAGACGGTCAGTCAGAAAGGGTGATTCAGATTCTGGAGGACCTACTCCGAGCAGGCATGATCGACTTCCAGGGCAGCTGGGAGCCGAAGTTACCTCTTGTGGAGTTCACATACAACAACAGTTATCAGACGTCGATAGGTATGGCTCCATACGAGGCACTGTACGGGAGGAAGTGTAGGTCACCAGTATACTGGGATGAGGTAGGAGAGCGAGCAGAGTTGGGTCCGGATATTGTCGGACAAACAGCGGATTTAGTTACAAGGATTAGAGATCGGATGAAGACTGCACAGAGCCGTCAGAAGAGTTATGCTGATCAGAGGCGGCGAGATCTTGAGTTCGCAGTAGGGGATCATGTTTCTGTGAAGGTCGCACCTATGAAGGGTGTGATGAGGTTCGGGAAGAAGGGCAAGCTCAGCCCTAGATTCATCGGACCATTTGAGATCCTAGAGAGAATCGGGACACTCGCATACAGAGTTGCTTTACCCCCGAATCTGGCGGGAGTTCATAATGTGTTCCACGTCTCTATGCTGCGTAAGTACATGTCGAACCCTTCACATGTGCTTAACTATGAGCCACTTCAGCTGACACCGCACTTTTCATTCGAGGAGAGGCCGACTCAGATCTTGGACAGGCAGGAGAAGAGACTCCGGAATAAAGTGATCCA
>NC_133312.1:20004591-20064670 GCF_012295235.1 Primulina huaijiensis
ACCAGAGTGTCAGGAGAGCTTTGACAGACTGAAGCAGGCCTTGACCACCGCACCCGTACTAGCTAGGCCATCAGGGCAGGGAGAGTTTGTGGTCTATACCGATGCATCCCAGNTATAGGCTTACTTTTAAGCTTTTTGGGCTAAAAATCTTTTAAGCTTTTAATTAAACTAAATTAAAGCCCATTAACTTTTTGTTTATTATATAATTGAACACCTAAATCATTTTTAACCAAAACCTAAATATTCTAGCCGACACCTCCCCTCTCCACTCAGCCGCCTACCCCCTCCAATCAATCCTCTTCTTCGTGAGTTGCAGCAACAAAAATTCGGTGCCTCCATTTCCATTCAATCGTGTGTCTCATTGCATCGTTTGTTCTCAAAGAGAACATCAGGCACGCATGTATCTTTTATTCTGCATCATACACGTTAAATATTTGCTGATTTGTGTGTTTGTTTGCATAGAATTCTCGATCCGAACGTTATCATGGAGGAACTTCGATTTTGGTTCCAAATCGTGCATCCATTTTTCTTCCTACTCTTGGCTGTTTTGTTTTGCTTATAAGGTGCTGCAGGCTGCTGTCATTTGGGGGCTGGTTTACGTGAGTAATTAAGGGGAAAGAGTGGGAGTCAAAGCCATGTCATTGGAGAAGAGAGCCGAGCGAGTTCCTTGCGGGGTGCTTCGTAGATGAGTGGATCGAAGGTGAGGCCTGGACCAGCGGTGCAAGGGCCGATCCCAGTCATGGACCAGACCCTGGAGGGTCCGAGCCACGGCCTGGAAAGGCTCTACCGCTACTGGAACAAGCATCAACTTCGATCGAGTGTGAGGAAGGTGTTTGGTGCGTGCCATGGGTTTGGGGTTCTAACGAGCGTGCTCGTGGTATAAGCTGCATGGGGCTGGTGGCTTGGTTCTAATAGGCTCCTTAGGGTCTGTTCTAGGTCCATGTTAGGCTGGTTCAGGGCTGGTGCAGTCGGGGTAGGCTAGGGACGTGAGTTTTTGGGAAGATAAGGAAATAGAGCGCAAACGAGAAGGGGCGAAGTACTTTGTTAGGATCTGGAATTTTTAGCCGTGTGTTTAGGGGCCTAGTAACATTGTTTTAGGAGCATTATGGTGTTTTTAAGGTGTGATAAAAAGTTGGTAAAGTTTTGGTTAAGTTTCGGTTCAATGCGGGTTAAAACCGTGACCCCGGTCCAAGTTTTAAAACGAATCGATTAAGTTGTGAATTTGGCTCGAGTTTATGTCTAGGAATGCTTTTAAAAATGTTTTGGGACATTTTAAGGAGTTTGGTAAGCTTCGGGTTAATTTTAGAGGTCCAGGGGTGAAACGATAATTTTCGGGTTTCCAGTGGCAAAATTGTCATTTCGCACTTGAGGTGAGATTTTGGTCCTGACAGCGCCCTGAGCACAAATTATGATACTTTAAATGATTATGCATCATGTTTACGATTTTTACGCTATTATGATAATTATGATGCATGTTTGGTTTAAAAGAAAAATCACGTATACGCATGCTTTTTATTAAGTGATGAATATGTTGACACGTTTTGAAGGAAGTGATTTAGTTGTGACTAATACGATGACACGATGACACGATGACATGTAAGGCCGGACTCAGTGGGCGGGTAATGCCGTCGCTGATGATCCTCGCCGCCGGGTACCGCGGTTACAAGTAGATGGATCCATCGACTGACATGATGACATGATGATACGAAAGTCACAGCTAATGAACGGAATTCAAATTAAGATTTTAACACGTATATGCTGATACGATGATACATGCTATTACCATGTTTAACAGGTCACGGTTACGCATACGATATGATAACATGATGAGACAGGTTTTGACACGTTATGATTTTGCACGACACGCTTATGTTCATGTTTTTAAGCTCATGAAATGTATGTTGATTATGTTATTTTTCACGGTTGTGTGCTACGTATATGTACTTGTTACTACTGGTACAGGTGTGTTGAGTCTTTAGACTCACTAGGCGTGTGTGATACAGGTGAGCAATTTGATCAGGGGACCGGAGGTGCCGAAGACTGAGTAGGCAGGCGGGATGTGCGGTGATACGACCCGAGGACCATTATTTTTCCGCATATTGATTCATGTGTTTTGAGAGGAGTTACACATTTTAGAGGTTGATGATATTACGATTTTTACACGTTTATGTTTACGTTGATTTTGGATGACGTTAGTTATTTTTAAACTGCACTACTTTTATTGGCAAATAAATACGATTATTTTAAATGTCATTTTGTAATTGCGAGCTTTTAAAAAAATATATATATATATTCCGCACTTTTAAAACGGGAGACGTTTCAAAAAACATCGTCCATATCTTTCATATCAAAGTTTTTAGAGAGAAATTGTTTCACCTCATATAACAAACCCTTGTCATTGGTTGTGAAACTTCTACTCATTTTCAAAGTGCGGAAATATTTTTTTTTTAAAAGCTCGCCATTACATAATAATATTTAAAATAATCGTATTTATTTGGCAATAAAAATATCACGGTTTAAAGTAACCAACATCAAACATAAGCTTAAATGAGTAAAAATCGTAATATCCTCAACGTATATAAAATGTTTAACTCCTTTCAAATCTCATAAAAAAATATGCGGAAAAAACGTGCGGTCCTCGGGTCGTGTCACCGCAACAATGCTGCATACTCAGAGTTCAGCACCTCCAGTCTCCTCAGCATCAAGCTCACCTGCATCACACACGCCTAGTGAGTCTAAAGACTCAACACACCTGTACCAGGAATAACAAGTACATATACAGGCACACAGTAGTGAAAAATATCATACTTAACATAACTTTCATGAACTTAAAAACATGAACATAAACGTGTCGCGTAAAATCATAACGTATTAAATCATGTCATCTCATGTCGTCATAAACGTATATATTATCTTTTTATTGAATTCAGTTCATTAGTTGTGACTTTCGTATCAGCTCTATCGATGGATCCATCTACATGTAACCACAGTACCGGGCGGCGGGGGACATCAGCGACAACATTACCCTTCCGCTGAGCCCGGGCCTCAGCTCATCATATCTCATATCATCGTATACATATACATCATCAGTCACAACCAATTCCCATCCTTCAAAAATAACATCATATTCACCACTTAATAAAACATGCATATACATAATTTTTCCTTTAAACCAAGCATGCAACGTATTTATCATAATTTCATAAAAATCATAAACGTGATGCATAAACATTTAAAATATCATAAATTTGTGCTCAGGGCGCTATCTTGACCAAAATCTCACCCCGGGTGAAAAATGACCATTTTGCCCCTGGAAACCCGAAAATTATTGTTTCACCCTTGGACCTCTAAAATTGACCTGAAGCTTATCAAACTCTTTGAAATGTCCCAAAACATTTTTAAAAGCATTCCTAGACGTAAACTCGAGCACAATTCATAACTTAACCGATTCGTTTTAAAACTTGGACCGGGGTCCCGGTTTTAACCCGAATCGCCTCGAAACTCAACCAAATTTTTCCCAAATTTTTACGATAACTTAAAAACACTATAATGTTCCTGAAACCCAAAAATTCCAGCCCATACACTCACGAATGAATTCCAGAAAATTACAAGACATTTCGGCCCTTCCTTAGTTGCACTCCATTACCTTCACCTTCCCAAAAACACACGTCCTAGCCTACCCCGACGGCACCAGCCCTGAACCAGCCAACCAGATACCTAGACCAGACTCTAAGGCACCTATCAGAACCAAGACACCATCCCAATGCACGCTCCTAACGGCTAGGAACCGAGAAACATCAAGAAGTTCCCTACCAAGACTACCCTTCCCAACATGGCTCGATCGTTTGATCCGTCGACTCCAGCGTGGTTCGAGCCATTCCAAACCCTAGCGACTGTATATGACAAAATCGTCGCTAATTAGCGACGGTATATGAGAAAACAGTCGCAAATAAGCGACGGTATTCGACAAAACCGTCGCTAATTATATTAATTTTTTTTAAAAAAATTAGTTTTTTAATTTTATAATTATTTCTACATATTTTTAAATAAAATCCTTTACACGTGTAAATATCATGTTTTTAAATTTGTAAATAATCTATCAAACAATTTAACCTTATGATAAAATAAAATAACAACAAAATTAAATTCATGATCATAAATTAAAAATTGAAGCTAAAAAATATATCCTAAAGCGCCCAAGAGAGAAAAAAGAACGAAGATGTGAAGTGGTGCTGGAAAAAATGTACCGAGAAGGCGGGTTATTTATAGGAAATTTATGATATTCTGTATTAAACCGTCGCTATTAGCGACAGTTTTAACTAAACCATCGCTCATTAGCGACGCTTTAAGTAAAATCGGCGATAATTAGCGACGGCTTTTGTAAACCGTTGCCGATTTGTTTAGCGACGGTTTTTGTAAACGGTCGCTAATAGCGACGGTTTAATAAAAATTGTCGCTAATTAGAGACGGTTTATATATAACTGTCGCTACTTATCGACGGTATATAAACCGTCGCCGAATAATTTAGTGACGGTTTTTCCGACAGTTTAATAAATACCGTCACTGAGTAGCGACGGTTTAAACAACACTGTCGCTAATTAGCGACGGTTTTTGGGAAACTGTCGCTAATCAGCGACAGTTTAAAAATTTTAAATGGCAACGAGCTAACATATTTGTTTTTTGTTGGTTCAAAATTTACATTTAATAACGAAGTAGTAAATTTAAAAGACTTTATTTTTTTTGTTGTAGTAAAGTAATTAATAGAGAACGACTTCACAATTATTGAGTTGTGGTGAAGTAAATTATTTCTTTAACTTCGACATAATTTTAATATGACGAGTTATTTTGTATTTTATTACTTCATCATTTAAAGAAAATTAATTAAAACTATGGTTCATTTTTTTACTTCACTAAATATAAATTTCAAATATTTTTTAACTTTTCACTCCATCAAAACTACTCCGTCGAAGTAAAATGTTACAAAAATTAGAAGTGAAGCCCGTTTTTTTTTAAATTGTGAAGTAAAAAATAATGTTTTACTTCGCTGATATTATTATCAAAGTTGATTGATATATACTACTTCATAATTAATAATCGCCGAAGTAACGAGTGGCGAAGTAAAAGTAAAAAATTCTACTAGTGTATATCTTTCAATGTTGTCTAATGAGTCTTTTTTTGTATTGAAGACCCATTTACATCCAATAGCTTACACCATCAGGCAATTGAACAAGATCCTAGATTCCATTAAATTTCATAGAATTAATCTCTTCTTTCATAGCATTAAACCTTAGTTTTGACTCATTACAACTCATGTCTTGTAAAAACGTTTCATGATCATTTTTTGCTCCAATGTTAAAATCCGATTCTTGTAAATACACAACATAATCACTAGATATAGCTGCTCTTTTTTAATTTAGTAGATCTCCTCAGGTTGTTTGGTTGATCAACAATTTCTTGTTGTTCTTCATTAACAACATGATCTACTAGATTTTCATCAGCGATTTGTGGAACTTCAGTAACCGGTTGCCTAACACCTGTTTGGACTTGAGGGTTGTGAATAATGACCAATTTATCATATGATTAAGAGGGTTGTGAATTAACGTGATCTTTCTCAATAACTATGTCATTTGAATTATTACTCCCACTAATCAATATAATTCTCAAGAATTTTTGCATTTCTTGATTCCATAATTCTAGTGTTGTGATATGAACAATAAAATCTGTACCATTTGGATTTTTCGACATACCCGATTAAATATCCACTTATAATTTTTGGGTTCAGTTTCTTTTCATGTTGGTTGTAAACTATTATTTCTGTAGGACAACCCCAAATGCGTATATGTTGCAAACTAGGTTTCCAACCTTTGTCGGAACTCGTTTTAATATATACACAGTTGTCTTAAGAGTTTCAGTCCACAATGATTTAGGAAGTTTGGAGCTACTAAACATTCTCCTCACCATGTCCAATAATGTTCGGTTTCTCCTTTCAGCTACGCCATTTTGGTATATTGGGCAACAATCTCATGTTCTTTTAGAAACTTCGCAAACGGACCAGGTGCCTGTCCATTCTCCGTGTGTCTACCATAATATTCTCCACCTTTATCAGCTCTCACGATCTTAATTTTTTTATCGCATAATTGCTTCTCCACTTCAGCCTTAAAACCCTTAAAGGCTTCAAGTGCTTCGTTTTTGTTATGAAGCATGTAGATATATATGTATCGTGAGTAATAATCAATGAAAGATATGAAGTTTTTCGGACTTTGCATGTCCATATCTGGAAAAAAAAATATGTAAATGTATGATTTCTAATATTTTTGCTTTCTCCTTATGCAGTCAACACAAGTCTCAAAATCAGTAAAATCTAAAGTATTAAATACTTCATCATTCACTAATCTTTTAATCATCTCTATGGAGATGTGTCCCAATCTCCTATGCCACAATATAGAAGAATCTTCATTTATAACACATCTTTTAATACCTCTCTGAACATGCATAGTGGTGTTAATTATTTTGTAAAGAAATAGAGAAAATACCATCAGCAATTTTACCTTTTCCAACAATATTTAATTTATAAAATAAATTTATTGATTTATCCAAAAACTGAGAGGAATAACCAAGGGGTACAAGATTTGAAACCGAAATTAAATTCCTAGAAAAACTAGGAACATAAAATGTCTTTTCCAATTTTAAAATAAAACTACTGTCCAATATAAGGCAGTAAGTCCCAATAGTCTCCAAATGCGAATACATCTTGTTTCCTGAATAGATGTTCCACTCATTTTCTTGAGGTTTCTTCTTAGTGATTGATATTAACTACTCAGTGGAGTTTCTTCTTAAGTGTTCTGGTTTCCTAAGATTCTTGTTTTCCTTAAAGTACTGGTTTTTCTTAGACAACACATCACAATTAAGATGACCTTAACAATAGGTCAACTTATAGGAAGAGTTTTGTTATTTTCTCTTGACAGGAGAATTCTTGAATGTGATGCAGTAGATGCAATTAATCACCATGCCCATTGAAACTAATAACTTTCATCATTTTTTGTGTTGTATCAGCCATTGTAATTCTGTGTTTCAGATTTTTTAAATCATAAAACAATATAAGTTTACATTTTTTTTAAAAGGAAAAGTTTAAAGACCAAATTAATTTATCGGTTGTTATTTTCTATCTCTAATTAGAAACAAATTTTTATTCTTTACGAATTCGCGTTTTTCTTCTTGTGCTCCCTCTTGATTAGAAGGTTGTATAGTCATGCATGTGGAGAAGCATTCACAGTATATTCCAACTTTCAACGAAGTGATGACATGACATAGACATAACATATCAATAATATCCAATACCATGTTAATAATGTCCAAGGTTAGGTCAAAATTTCGATGAAATTTGGATAAAATGTAACAAAAAAATACTATCAAGTTTTGATGAAATACATAACATTTGTTTTTGGAATATTTTCTTTTCGGATATATTATATATTAAAGCGTAGAGTTGATGAAGCAGAACGCATATACCGTTCTCCATCATGAATACAACATGATCACGTAAATTGAAATGAAATCCGAATTTGACTTTACATCATGTCCAAAATTAGTAATAGTGACTCGAAAATCTTCTCAGGTTTCGATCTTTATTAATGTTGCATGCTATATACTGTGCGAAATGTGGGAATTTGAGTGCCCCATTACTTGTTTTCACTGTTACACACAAACATGCATATGTAAAGAATACGTAGTATGTTGTGAATGGTGATACACATATAATTGTTTTCTGGTTTTCAAATAGCCGCCAAATGTTATTTTCCCTCATATTTCGGCAACATATAATGTAACATCAACAATATTTAGTGTCATCTCAGAACTTCGACCGAAGTAAGACTAAAAGCTAAAAACTAAATTATTGTATTAAAATAAAACTTTGACTGTTTAAATAATCAAAACCCCAAATTGGCCCAACTTAGAGGATGATATTAGCTATTTTCCCCTTAAAACAATCTTTGACATCAAATATTTAGTGAATTTCATGGTTTCTTTGTTCATATACATGTACTACATACATATCCAACGTTTAACTCTAGCTCTATAATAATTGAATTTGAAAATAATTATTACATTCATATCTTTTAATTTTTCTTATCTTTATATAATTGGTCATTAATTATCTCATTGTAATGATCATTAGTCATTAGGCTGAATAAACATGGGCCTCGACCCATACCCATGCACCATTACTAGTCATGAGTCGTTAGGAATTAGGATGATCCAGTACGAACCCTAGCCCAGCCCATGGACCGTCACTCATAGAATATCTCACATCTAGAAAGTGGTTTCTTTCGCCTCCCCCAACATTTGAACCCAGGACATTGAGGCTTAAGTACCTAGATTCTTAAAGTGTTGATACCAGTTGATCCTTTTTTCGTAACGATTATGGGCCATTAGGCTGAACCAACATGGACCTCTAAAATTGACCCGAAGCTTATCAAACTCCTTAAAATGTCCCAAACCATTTTTAAAAGCATTCCTAGACGTAAACTCAAGCGCAATTCATAACTTAACCGATTCGTTTTAAAACTTGGACCAGGGTCCCGGTTTTAACCCGAATCGCCTCGAAACTCAACCAAATTTTTCCCAAATTTTTACCATAACTTAAAAACACTATAATGTTCTGAAACCCAGCAATTCCAGCCCCAACACTCATGGCTGTATTCCAGAAAATTACAAGACATTTCGGCCCTTCCTTATTTGCACTCCATTACCTTCACCTTCCCAAAAACACACGTCCTAGCCTACCCCGACAGCACTAGCCCTGAACCAGCCTACCAGGGACCTAGACAGACTCTAAGGCACCTATCAGAACCAAGACACCATCCCCATGCATGCTCCTAACGGCAAGGAACCGAGAAACAACAACAAGCTCCCTACCGAGACTACCCTTCCCAACATGGCTCGATCGTTTGATTTGTAGACTCTAGCGTGGTTCGAGCCATTCCAGACCCCATCTCAGACCCAACAGGGTCTGGTCCAGGGTTGGAGAAGGCCCTCGCACCGCTGGTGTAACAGGAACGTGGATCAAACCCTCATACAACCTCTCATCCGATCGGCCCTCGACTTCTAAATCACAACTCGACCAAGCTTCATCTCCAGCCTACCTGCTCTTTCTTTCTTGGTGAAGGCAACCCCTCAACACACAGTACAGCCGTCTTCTTGCAAAAATTCAGAGAAAACATGAGCAACAATCGTGTTATGCAGGAAAACACATGGAAATCCGAAAATCTATCATGTTCATGTTTAGATCAAGAGTTTTCATGCAAGAATACATCTATATCAGTAATATCAACGTGATGATGCACAAATGATGTTACAAGGCATGCCTGATGATGATCGATGACCAAAACAAGAAGAAAGAGACCCAGATGAATTTCTCCTTTGCAAGAAATGAAGGGCCGAAAGTTTTCTTGAGCTGCTGTTGAGAAAACCGAGAGGATATGCAGCTGGGGGGAAGGGTGTCGGCTGATACAATGCTTAGGTTTAGGTTAAAAATGATTTGGGTGCTTAATAATACAATAAACAACTAGTTAATGGGCCCTAATTGGTTCAATTAAAATCCTAAAAGATTTTTAGCCCAATAAGTTAAAAATTAGGCCCATTAAATCCAAACACACTCCCGTAAAATATTTCGTGTTGGAAAGATTTTCAAAATATTAGCCGAACCCTCGAAAAGTCCCCCGATTTGATAAAATTTGCGTACCATTAAAAATAAAATCATGCGGATAAAATACCCAATAAAATATCATTTTGAAAAATACACTTAAAAACATCTTATATAATTAATAAAAATAAATCATGTAATTAAAAATAGTTTTCATGAAAATTCTCCGGTCTCCGTTCCTCGTTTAAGCGTGAAATGCACCTAGAAACTCTAATGCATGAACTTTTAAAATTTCATGAATTAAACCCTATCATGCATGAATTATGCATAAAATGCATAAAAATAATTCAACACATATTTAAAAATAAAAATCCTAGATTGCATCCATTCAGGTCACGTGAATTAAATTCCTCGAACTTAGAGGTTACAAGTAATATATCATCCACATATATAATAAGGAAACAAATCTTACTCCCACTGACCTTCTGGTATATACATTGATCCATGATGTTCTCTACAAATTCAAATGAAGAGATAAAATCATGAAATTTTAAATACCATTGAAGGGAAGCTTGCTTCGATCCATATATAGATTTCTTAAGCTTACATACCAAGTGCTCACCATTACTAGAGAAGAATCATTCAGGTTGTTTCATATAAACCTATTCCTCTAATTCTCCGTTGAGAAAAGCTGTTTTTACATCCATTTGTTGTAAATATAAGTCAAAATGTGCAACTAATGTTAGAATGATACGGAGAGAATCTTTCTTAGATACAGGAGAAAAAGTCTCCTTGTAGTCGATTCCTTCATGCTGAGTGAATCCTTTAGCTACGAGTCTTGCTTTATATCTTTCAATGTTGTCTAATGAGTCTTTCTTTGTTTTGAAGACCCATTTACATCCAATGGCTTACACTATCAGGTAATTGAACAAGATCCTAGACTCCATTAAATGTTATAGAATTAATCTCTTCTTTCATAGCATTAAACAATAGTTTTGACTCATTACAACTCATGTATTGTAAAAATGTTTCAGGATCATTTTCGGCCCCAATGTTAAAATCCGATTCTTGTAAATACATAACATAATCACTAGATATAACTGATCTTCTTATTCTAGTAGATCTCCTAGGGTTGTTTGGTTGATCAACAATTTCTTGTTGTTCTTCATTAACAACTTGATCTACTAGATTTTCATCAGCGATTTGTGGAACTTCAATAACCGGTTGCCTAACACCCGTTTGAACTTGAGAGATGTGAATAACGACCAATTTATCATTTGAATAAGAGGGTTGTGAATTAATGTGATCTTTCTCAATAACTATGTCATTTGAATGATCACTCTCACTAATCAAATAATTCTCAAGAAATTTTGCGTTTCTTGATTCCATAATTCTAGTGTTGTGATATGAACAATAGAATATGTACCTTTTGGATTTTTCGACATATCCGATGAAATATCCACTTATAATTCTTGGGTCCGGTTTCTTTTAATTTGGGTTGTAAACTATTATTTCTGAAGGACAACCCCAAATGCGTATATGTTGCAAACTCGATTTTCAACCTTTAAATAATTCAAATGGTGTCGTTGGGACAGCTTTTTTTGGAACTCGGTTTAATATATACACAACTGTCTTAAGAGCTTCAGTCCACAATGATTTAGGAAGTTTGGAGCTACTAAACATTCTCCTCACCATGTCCAATAATGTTCGGTTTCTCCTCTCAGCTACGCCATTTTTGTATATTGGGCAATAATCTCATGTTCTTGGAGAAACTTCGCAAACGGACCAGGTGCCTGTCCATTCTCAATGTATCTACCATAATATTCTCCACCTCTATCAGTTCTCACGATCTTAATTTGTTTATCACATAATTGGTTCTCTACTTCAGCCTTAAAAACCTTAAAGGCATCAAGTGCTTCGTTTTTGTTTTGAAGCATGTAGATATACATGTATCGTGAGTAATCATCAATGAAAGATAAGAAGTTTTTCGGACTTTGCATGTCCATATCTGGACAACAAATATCTAAATGTATGATTTCTAATATTTTTGTACTCCTCTTGGCACTCTTTTTAGAATTATTCGTCTGCTTTCCCTCTATGCAGTCCACACAAGTCTCAAAATCAATAAAATCTAAAGTATTAAGTACTTCATCATTCACTAATCTTTTAATCATGTCTATGGAGATGTGTCCCAATCTCCTATGCCACAATATAGAAGAATCTTCATTTATAACACATCTTTTAATACCTCTCTAAACATGCATAGTGGTGTTATTATTTTGTAAAGAAATAGAGAAAATACCATCAATCATTTTACCTTTTTCAACAATATTTGATTTATAAAATAAATTTATTGATTTATCCAAAAACTGAAAGAAATAACCAAGGGGTACAAGATTTGAAACCGAAATTAAATTCCTAGAAAAACTAGGAATATAATATAATTTTAAAATAAAACTATTGTTCAATATAAGGCAGTAAATCCCAATAGCCTCCACATGCGAATACATCTTGTTTTCTGAATAGATGTTTCATTCATTTTCTTGAGGTTTCTTCTTAGTGATTGATATTAACTACTTAGTGGAGTTTCTTCTTAAGTGTTCTGGTTTCCTAAGATTCTGGTTTTCCTTAAAGTACTGGTTTTTCTTAGACAACACATCACAATTAAGATGACCTTAACAATAGGTCAACTTATAGGAAGAGTTTAATTTGTTATTTTCTCGTGACAAGAGAATTCTTGAATGTGATGCAGTTGATGCACTTAATCACCATCACTAAAAGAAAATACTAATTCAACAACACATCAAAGACAATGGTTTTTGTTAAAACTGTTGTGTTTTTTCATTTAACAACGGTTTTAACAAAAACTATTGTCGTATCCTATAAAAACGTGCTTAAAGACAACAGTTTTTAAAAAACTAATGTCTTTGATGCGTCTACGACAACGGTTTTTAAAAATCGTTGTCTATGAGCGTGTTTTTTTTGCTACGACAACGGTTTTTAAAAACCGTTGTCTATGAACGTGTTTTTTTTGCTACCACAACGATTTTTAAACACCGTTGTCTTTGAGCGTCAACAACGGTTTTTTAAAAATCGTTGTCTATGAGCGTTTTTTTTTGGGCTACAACAATGGTTTTTAAAAACCGTTGCCTAAAAGCATTTTTTTTGGGCTACAACAACGGTTTTAACAACCGTTGTCTTTGAGCAGTTTTTTTTAGGCGAAGACAACGGTTTTGAAAAACTGTTGTCTATGAATGTGTTTTTTTGGGCCTTTCTTGTGGTTTTTGTAGAACTACGACAACGGTTTTGTAAAACGTTTTCGTTTTTTAATGTTTTTTTTTTATCAAAAACTGTTGTGATTGTTCTAAATTTTTTTAAAAAATTGGTATTTAGCGACGAGATGAACAAACCGTCGCTATTTTAAATTAGCGACGGTTTTATAGAACCATCGCTAATTCAAATTAGAGACAGTTGTATTGAACCGTCGCTATGGCTTTAAATTCGCGACGGTACAAACATCGCTAATTTAAAATATGCGACAGTTTTAAAAAATCGTCGCTAATCGCGACGGTTGTATAAATGCATCGCTATTAGCAACGATTTTATAAAAACTGTCACTAATAGCGACGGTTTAATCTAAAACCGTTGCAAATAACGACGGTTTATACAAAACCCGTCGTAATGAGTCTATAAAAAACAGTGCACTTGTTCATTTTCTTCCCTCACGAAATTTTTCTCTCCCTAAACAAAATTTCTCTATTCAACACATTAATTTCAGAGTTAAGATTATAAATATTATTATTATATAACAAAGATTTAAATTTTTTATTATTATAATTATTAAATTGTAAAAGTATGTTTTTTTATTTTTCGTAAAACATTAGCGACAGAAATTACATACAAACACCGTCGCTAAATAGCGACGGATTTAAAACAACCGTTGCTATTTAGAGACGGCGTTGGAATAAAACGTCGCTATGTAGCGACGATTTTCATTTAAAAACTGTCTCAATATATGTTTAACAACGATTTTCCAATGCTACGACAACGGTTTTTCACCGTCGTCTTTAGACGTGTACGACAACGGTTTTTCACTGTTGTCTTTGAACGCACCTTTTAACCGCAGGACCTTTAACAACGGTTTTACAAGACCTACGACAACGGTTTTTCACCGTCGTCTTTAGACGTCTACGACAACGGTTAAAAACCGTTGTCTTTGAGCACACCTTTTAACCACAGGGCCTTTAACGACGGTTTTATTTGACCTACAACAACTGTTAAAAAACGTTGTCTTTTGCCTTTTTTTTGTAGTGCATGCCCATTGAAACTAATAACTTTCATCATTTTTTGTGTTGTATCAGCCATTGTAATTCTGTATTTCAAATTTTTTAAATCACAAAAACAATATAAATTTACATTTTAAAAAAAAAGAAAATGTTTAAAGACCAAATTTAATTCATCGGTTGTTATTTTCTATCTCTAATTAGAAACAAATTTTTATTTTTTACGAATTCGCATTTTTCTTCTTGTGCTCCCACTTGATTAGAAGGTTGTACAGTCTTGCATTTGTAGAAGCATTCACCGTATATTCTAACATTCAACGAAGTGATGAAATGACATAGACATAACATTTCAACAATATACAATACCATGTTAATAATATCCAAGGTCATGTTAAAATTTCGATGAAATTTGGATAAAATGTAAAAAAAAGATACTATCAAGTTTTGACGAAATACATAAACATTTTTTTTTGAAATATTTTCTTTTCGGATATATTATATATTAAACCGTAGAGTTGATGATGCCGAACGCATACACCGTTATCCATCATTAATACAACATGATCACGTAAAATGAAATGAAATCCGAATTTGACTTTACATCATGTCCAAAATTAGTAATAGTGACTCGAGAATCTTCTCATGTTTTGATCTTTATTAATAATGTTGCATGCTATATATTGTGCGGCGTGCGGGAATTTGAGTGCCCCATTACTTGTTTTCACTGTTACACACAAACATGCATATGTAAAGAATACGTAGTATGTTGGTGAATGGTGATACACATAAAATTGTTTTTGTGGTTTTCAAATAGGCGCCAAATTTTATTTTTTCTCCTATTTTGCATCAATGTTATTCGTCAAGTCGGCAACATATAGGCATAGTTTGGTGCACATGATTGGATAAACATGTGATATATAATATAAGGATAAGTTGAGAATAAATAAGATGTAGGGTATTATATTTAATGTTTGGTATGATTTTAATAAGAGTGATTAAATTTATATATTAGATTGTAATGACAAAATTAACATTATATATAATAAATTTATAATTTCAAAGTTGTTGCTTGAGTTCATATTTCATATATGTTCATGCGCCGACAGTGCTTGCATGATTTATTTATTTTTACGTAATTTTATATATTATATAATATGATAATTGAGCCCTTGATTTTGTGAGTCAAGTCAAATATCAATTTTTAAAGTTAATCGAGTGATACTAATAATTTTATTGAGATTTATAAAAATCGTTTATATAATTATCTCGAGTTCATTTATATAATTATCATATTATATAATAAATAAAAATATTTATTTGATTTTAATTCCTACCTCCTAACAGATATTTATAAAAATCATTTGTGGTGTTTTTTTATATATTGAGGGCAATTAAGTCATTTGTGCTATTTTTTATCATTGAATTAAAATTATCACATCTCATAAAAGGGATAATTATTTATCGATCCATCTTTTATCCAGTGTACCAAACTATACCATAGTGTCATATCAAAAATATTCAGTGCATCTCAGAACTCCGACCGAAGTGAGACTAGCTAAAAACTAGCTTATTGTATTAAAATCAAACTTTGAATGTTTAAATAATCAAAACCCCAAATTGGCCCAACTTAGAGGATGATATTAGCTATTTTCCCCTTAAAACAATCTTTGACATCAAATATTTAGTGAATTTCATGGTTTTCTTTGTTCATATACACGTATACTATGAGGTAATTTTGAGTGCCCCATTAATTAATTGCTTTCACTTTCCCATACAGGCATGGGTTGGTGGTATATGATTAATCTGAGAATGGGAAAAAAAGAAAAACCTATATCATAGATTTTTAATCATAATTACTTGTCTAGTGGCTAAAAAATTAAATTCCCACTTAATATAATTGATCAACTTGAGAAAAACTTCTCTCGAATCATGTCAAACATAATCTGTAAAGAGATAGAAACATTCTTGAGTACAAATTTGATACTGATTTGGATAAGGAGCTGGTCGAAAGGTTTTCTTAATATATGGTATCCCGCTTAGATCATGTAGTTTTGAAATATAATTTTAGAGGATGAAAGTTTATAAACTCTCAAAACTTGCTTCATAGATTTTAAAAAATCTAATAAACTATCAAAATAAGTTGTTAATTTGTCAGTTTATAAATTATTTTTAAAAAATTAGCTAGGTTATCCCAACTTATTTGAGTTGGCCTTAATATATCACGGAAATTATAAAAAAAATAATAATGATAATAAGTTAAGAAATAATAATAACTATATATATATAATCAAATCCCCTGTTTTTAGAAATAAAATTAATTTTACTTATATCTTTAAATATTATTAACTTCATGTGCAGATTAATGAATAGTAAATCATAAAATCTATTTCCTTATGTTTCTTATCTCTAAAAGTTAATGAAGCAAATAATTTTGGCCATTCAAATAAAATATTTTTTGAAAAAAACGATCAATTTTCTCAAGAAAATAGTGAAAAAAAGAAAGAAAGAAATTTAACTTAATGGAAATTAAATTAATTGAATTGTACTAATGGCAATGAAAGGACGTACATGGGTTCATGGAATTCATAGGGTAATATACAGAGTTAGATGTAACAGCTTTATAACTTAGTTTTCTTCGGCTTCGAGAGTCAAATTTCGACTCTTTCTCGGTAGAGCTAGGGATAATTGAAATGAGTTCATTATTGGTATGCAATAATTGTTTTGTTAGGTAGAGCAATCGAAATATGACGTTTGACCTGTTGTATGATTTAAAAAATTTGAATTGCACCGTTACTAATAGCTATAGTTTTTTGAAAAATGGCAAGCGGTTGGTCCAACAACTGGTACCAGAGTCAAGGTCATGTGTTTGATTCTCATTTATTACAAAGAGTACAATTATTGTTGGTCCAATAATTGACTTTGTTGAGAAAGCGATTGAACCGTGGTGTTTGAGCTGCTATACGGTTTAAAAATATTTGAGTTGCACCGTTATCACAAACTGTAGTTTTTTTATAAAGCCTCAAACACTTGATTCTAAAATTGTTATCAGAACCAATAGCATGGGTTCGAATCTCATTAATTGCGTTGAGTGCAATTATTGGATGGAGAATTGTTAGTGTGCAATAATTATCGCTACTGGGTGGAGAAATCGAAACGTGACACTTGAACTATTGTATGATTTAAAAGATGAGTTCCACTGTTACCACCAGCTATAGTTTTTAATAAAACGACAAACGTTCGGTCCTATATCCAAATCGTTTTCCTATAGATTATTATCTTATTACTAGAATATTAATTATTCAAATATTATATATGTAGGCTAAATCAATGAAACGATGATTGTGATTGGTTGAACTGGTTAACATGAAATAAATTGAACTAAAATAAATTTTGCAACTAGATTAATTGAAGGCAGGGTATAATTTATGGTAAAATCAAATTTCAAACAAATGACGGGACATGCAATAATCAACTAATAAAAACATATTAACAAGAATTTCAGTTTTCACCGATATTTTTAAAGCTATCTTTAATCTTCACTCTTTTGGTTCGAGATTAATCAATATACATGCAAATTATTGGTTAGACTAAATGCAAGAAATTTAAACAAATATCACTCAATAGCTTAAAATAAATCAAAATTTTAATTAATCCAATAATCTTAAAATAAACCCATCGTTATGTGTTGGGTTGTTCTTAATACCTATATTTAAATTCATAAAAATAAGAAAATGAGTAAAATGTCTGGGCGTTTGTGGGCTAATGTCTCTTCAAAAAGTGTACCTTCTTCTCGTGTGCTAAGCCCTAGCCGTGAAGAACGTTATCTTGCCAAAAACCTTTTTTTAGAAAAAGTAGTATCTGCTATTTATTATGATTTCCCAAAAATAATTTTCCGATCGAGACAAAATTCTTCAACGATTTATTTCTAAAAGACCGAGACTATCCAGGATTTGGTCGACACTGCTCTTTGCTTCGATCCTTGCCTGCATCTTCTCATTTTTCTCCATCTTCGAATGGCACACGGTTTTGTGCAAGGAGCATCACATCACAGAGCTCATTAAATTTCAGCCCTGAATCTATTCTTTGCACGAAGCAAACCACATGGCTCATTATGATTTCGTGATTGTTAAACAAAGTCGAATTTCGACCAACCCTTGTCTCGAGTGTGATATATTATATTATTATATCTACATATTTTCAGAATTTGTCCTTTTTCTGGACAAGAATTTAAAATATACAAATATGATATTTCTCTAATTAATCCCTTTTGTCTTGGCTAGGGGTGTAAACAAATCGAATCGAGTCGAGTATAACGAAAATTTGAAAGCTCGTATTCGATTTGAATTAGTTATATTCGAGCTCGATCTCGATTCAAATTAAGTTCAAATTTTTTAAAAATTTTGGTTCGAATTCGGTTCGAATTAAAGCTCGACGTCGATTTTGACTCGAAAAAAATCTCGAACATGTTCGAGTTAGGCTCGAATTTGATAAACTCGAATACGAATCAAATATTTTTAATTTGAGCAGGCTCAAAAACATCGCGAATCGGCTCGATTCCCTTAGTCTTGGCAGGTTAGGTTTTTCTTAATGATGAAGTCTGCAATTTCTCTTCTTCTTGCTTGTGTAATCATACTTGAAAGTCTCCAAGTACATGCAAAAATGATAATGCCTTCTATCAAGAATCGCCACCGCCACATTTTGACCTGTGAGAGTTATGGGAAGTATACTACTTCAGCGTCAAATAAGAAGGCACATCTGACGGACGTAACGTTGCATACTATACATATACTGTGCGGCAATTCGAGTGCCCCATTAATTGTTTTAACTGTTACAAATAAACATGCATATATAAAAGAATATGTAGCTAGTAGGTTGGTGATACATGATTATCACAAAGAAAATAACCTAAATTATGAATTTTTAGTCATAATTACTTGTCTATTGGCTATCAAATTGCCATCTCGATCTCCACTTAATATAATCAATTCATCAACTTGACGTACAAGAATTTTCATGTCGATCAGAATCTGTGGCATATACAAACATTACCGAACGTGATACCACCAATTTAATCATTATCTTTTTGCTGGAAAAAAATGTTGGGTCCCGAGAAGTTTTATTAATCAAAATAAAGGAGAAAATTAAGGCGGTTTTATGAACATGAGCTTCAATACTTTAGATAGAAATACTAGAAGTAAAAATCCATACTGTTATATGGTCGAAGTTCTTCCCGGAAAATATGTGAAATGTGGATCTTGGTTCTTCTGTTTGCTGATCTTGTCTCATTAAAAAGTTGATGATGCAACTTGTTGATCAAGATAAAATGTTGAAAAAGAACATTAATTATTCCAAAGAAAAATCTAAAAAAAAATAATAATAAAACTAATCAAAACAGCTAACCTAGTGGAAAACAACAGCATCAATACGTCAGATAGAAATACTAGAAGTATAAATCCATATGGCATTTCTTATCTCTAAATTTGGTGAAATATTGATTAAAAAATTTCATGAAAAATAATATATATTATAATAAGATTAATTAATTATTGGAGTTAACCTTAGGCTTGGTTTATGAAAGTTGCTTAGCCTGCTAGTTAATTTATTGTTTTCTATTTTAACTTAGTGCCGATAAAATCTAATGTAGTACGGATTTTTTTTCTTTTTTCCCTTTATCTTGTTCCAATATTCTAAATACCAGCTGCTTTAGTTTCCCAACATTTAATTGATCCAATGGGTAATTTTTGCGTTAACTATGGTGGATTGGTTTTTGATTAAAAATATTTTATTCTATAGGGTTTTTTGGATAAAAAATTTAGAGCGATCATCAATTTCGCCCAACTCTTTCTAATAAATATTCAGCATTATAGTATTATTGACAAAAAACCACCATTATAACATTTGGGAAAATAACTTTTTTAACTAATTTTTCATATTTACTACTTTATTTTCCCGACATTTAAAGCTGAATCAAGAGAGAAAGAAGAGAAGTAATATTCTACTATTTTTTAAGCCAAAAATCAATAATTCTTCACCATCCGAGAGAACTGAGACTCATGCATCCTTTTCTATTGAGGAGCCCTAACATCCTTCTAAATCTCGAAGTATTGAGTTTGATGAAACTTACCTTGAACGAGATCCTTGATTGCGCAATTCGATATGACGACATCCTGTTAATCATCATGATAAAATGGTTCAAATTTTTACTCTCGCTGAGAAGTATTATCTCGAGGACTTAAACATGAAATGCATCATTTGAGGTGTCAGCTACAACATTATTAGTTCGGTGTAGTTTGTCATGATAATTTTCAGAAAATGTTTTATGTCTCATAATTGTGCAGAGGGTTACTTGAAAAAAAAAGTCGCTACATTATAATTTGATCGACAAGTTGATCCGTCTAGTTTTAACTTTGCTTGTTTCCAAAGAAACTAGAGAATTGCCTTTTCGGCTATGAAGCATATAAAAGCAGTTCTTAATAATAATATATAATAAATAAAAAAAATATTGTTTTTTGGCAGATTCTTGATCATCTACATTGTGATAGAGTTTTCTTCAAAACTTAGACTCAGATTCTATAAGTGATTAATATAATATTTCGAATAATCGTAGCTCACAACTTCAATAATAAAGTTGTCTATACAGATCATCTTTGTATCTTTTAGTTAAGAAATATTTAATTTAATCATCAACATTGAATGATTGGTTTTAGAGATATTTATTTTATTTAAACATCATTAATTTCTTGTAGGATGATGGAGATATAAGATTACACTGTCATTGTTTTGTTGGTTTTTGAATCTTACAAGTTCAATAGCAAAAATATTAAAGATCTTGTTAATGAGAAACTGTTTGAGATTACGATGAACAAGTATCTTAAATATGTTTCAATTGTTATGCATTATTTTGTTTTTTGTTAAACAAATCTAGCCTGTGTATATTTCAAATCCTGGCTTCGCCAGTACTGCACCTGGTTAGGAGGTTGTTCTACCTTACTATGGAAGAAGCACTCGCCCTAAATTATATATCGTCAAATATATAATATATTCACGTGAGGTATATATACATGCATTAATCTATTTGACTTGGTGTAGTCCTATGTTTGTGGTGACTTGAGAATCTTATCAGATTTCGATCTTATTTAATGCTACATGCTATAAACATAATGTGAGAGTTGGTTCACCAATGAAGTCACTAACAAAGTTTGTGAATAATTGGATTTTGTTACAACGGGATCGGACTTGGAACAGATGGAGAAGAGACATGGACAATTTCAGAA
The DNA here is from genome assembly GCF_012295235.1 of Primulina huaijiensis. Classification (NCBI taxonomy): domain Eukaryota; kingdom Viridiplantae; phylum Streptophyta; class Magnoliopsida; order Lamiales; family Gesneriaceae; genus Primulina; species Primulina huaijiensis. The sequence goes on from NC_133312.1 coordinate 20,025,792, forward strand.
AATCTCATTGGCACCAGAATAACGTGTCAAGGTGGTTGATGACTTGATTCTCCAGTTGATGTAGAAATGCAGACTTGAAGAATTGAGGGTATATTAGTGTCACGCCCCGAAACTCGGGATTTGACACCGACGTTGTTTAACAATCACACAATTGAAACAACCAGCCTCGTAGCATAGTATAAACCGAAAACCAGTTTATTATTCATAATTCCTCAAAAACAACTGTCTTTACAACTGAAATAAAATAAATTTGCGGAAACGTCTAATCTAAAATTTTAAATTTCTAAAATTAAAAAAATTAATCTTGTCTACTAATCACCATCCCCAAAACTGTTCCGATTCTTCTTCTTCTACCTGTTCTTCGGATTTATCTGGGAAAGGTTGTAAGGGGTGAGTATTTTGGGAATACTCAGTAAATGGGGGAATTATCGAACACCACATAGAAATTTCATATTTTCGAAAATAACATATATTTACAGCATGCTTTTCATAATTTTTTTAACACTGCGATTTTTCACCTTTCATGGTTTACTGACGTCAGTCCCTAAGTTTTAATCCTCTAAGGGGGCGAGGCCGTAAAACAGTTCTATCCCACTGTTAAGGGTCATATGTTGAAATTCCACCCATTTTCAGGGAATCCTCACAGTGTCTCACAAAAACGTAACAAGATTTAAAAAAACGTAGACGGTGTTCGACCGCATTTTTTTCTTTAAAAGAAAAACACATAACCCAAAAATTTAAAACTTTAAAATTTGCCCACTTACCTTAAATTCTTGATGCAAAAATTACGTGAATAATTAGGGTTGCTTGCACAGGAATTTTCGAAAATTCCTCTTCGGCGGCTAGACGGCGGCAGCGCTTCGCTGTGCTCGAAAATCCTAAGGAGACTAGGGGAAGAATTTTCGAAATTTTGTGTATGTCTAAGGTGTGATTTTCGAAATTAGGGCCCTCCTATTTATAGGGGTTGGCTGCTATCGTGATCGAGAGTTATCGTGCGTTTGAACTGTGAATCAAATCTAATATCTTGATATATCCGTGATCTAGGTAGATATTCGAAATCTCCTTCTTCTTTCCCCACCTAATTTTCGAAAATCTCATGGTATATATTGTTAGATTTCGAATTCTAGGGATTTTATTATCTCTTACTTGATCTTTTATCCTGGTATCTCAGTATCAACTTAAATCTTAGACATTTATCTGCTTATTTTCAAAATTCCTTCTTTAATTCCCTAGATTGAGATAAATTTATTTCTACCAAATTTTCAAGTTTAAATAATACTATCTTAATTTCGAGCTTCATAATTCTGTACACGATAAAATTATCTACACAACTTAGATAACCTTAAAACAAATCTTATATTCTGAATGATTTAAATATTAATATCCCAGATTACACCATCAAATAATTAACCTGATATTAAACTGATATGATCACGATATTACAAAATCCCGGGTTTTACAATTAGAGTGCATTATTCTTGTTCAATGAGAGACATAGTTTGAGAGGGAATCATTTGTGTAATCTCTAGAGTGTGTGTATTCTTCTTGAGTGATTCTATGTGAGGGAAAACTTTTTTTAAACAATCTCTGGTTCATAGTGGATTGATCTCTTGGATGTTTGAAGTGGATTAGGACGGATTTGTTCGAACCACTATAAATTTTGGGTGTTGATTGTGTTCTTCTTTTATGTATATTCTTTTTGGTTTGGCTGGGCAGATTGTTGCATCATTAATTGCAAGGTTGAAGTGTATACATGACGGATTTGTCCGAACCACTATAAATTTCTAGTGTTTATTATGTTCTTTCACTACAAGAAAAATGATTTTCCGCAGCACGTCATCAACAGCGTACATTAAAAGCACGCTGCGAATATTACTTTTAACGGCGTGCATCCATATGTGCGCTGTTAATATTATTGCACTGGACAGTATTAACAGCGTGCATTAAAAGCACGCTGCGGATAGTAATATCCGCAGCGTGCAGTTATATGTGAGCTGTTAATAACTTATGCAATTTTCGCAGCGCACAATAAAGGCACGCTGTTAATAATATTATTAACGGCGTGCATGTTTATGTGCGCTGTTAATAGTAAATCATTTTTGTTTAAAAAAATGGGTGCGCCATCATTTAGCGACGGTTTATTTAACCGTCGCCGATTTAAATTTAGCGACGGTTGTTTTTAAACCGTCGCTATTGGCGACGGTTTTAAATACACCGTCGCTGATTTAAAACTAGCAACGGTTTAAAATAACCGTCGCGAAATTTAGCGACAATTAAGCATTAATCGTCGCTATATTTAGCGACAGTTTTCTTATACCCGTCGCAAGGTTTTACATCGGAGACGGTTTTTTATAAAACCGTCGCTAGTAGCGACGGTTTAAATACAAACGTCACTAATAGTCTATAAATATTCGGATTTCCTTCCCATTTCTTCACAACACTCAGAATTTTTCTCACGATTTTAAGATTTTAGTTTCGATTTATTGTACTTTTTTGTTTCGATTTTTACTTACTTTGTAAATATTATTAAAAATCACGAGTATTGTTATTAGATTGTAAGTTTTTTTAAAAATTTTATTAAATTATAAAAGTAAATTTTTTTTTATTTTAACGAAAAGATTAGCGACGGATTATGAAATTCCGTCGCTAAATGTATCGACAGTTTTAAAACCGTCGCTAAACTTAGCGACCGTTTAAAAACTGTCGCCTATAAATATAGCGACGGTTATAAACCGTCGCTAGTAGCGACGGAAATTTTAAAACCGTCGCTAAAATTAGATTTTGCAATAATTATTAACGGCGTACATTGCACGCTGCGGATAATAGTATTAACGGCGTGCATGTGCACGCCGCGGATAATAAGATTAACAGCGCGCACATGTACGCCGCGGATAATCTTAAACTTTCAACAGCTTTGAACTTTGCAGCGTGCAATGTGCGCTGCGGAAAACGAATTTGCGCGCTGCGAAAAGCCATTTTTGTTGTAGTGTTTATTTTCTGTATATTCTTTTCTGGTTAGGCTAGGTAGATTGTTGCATCATCTTGGGCACAACATATAATGTGAGGTAATTTTGAGTGTTCCATAATCTCAAGCCTCAAGTAAGAACTCGAATTTTCCGCATCAGAGTGCTTAGGACTAACCTTGTCATGCTCAGATCAAAGGTTTAGGCAAATCTCATGCCAATTAAAATGAAATTTAACTTGCCAAGTATGCAGTTCACTCATGTGCGCGACATCGTAAGCTCATAACTTGAATAATCTGTTATCTGTAGGACCCTACGTACATATATACCTCGACTCTCCTACATAGGCAAATCTGTTGGTGATTCACCAGGAAAATATTTTGAGAGACAATACAAAGAACAAAGAATTTTGCTAAATAACAAAAAATGCTAGAAACAAGGACCATAAACAAACGACTTGATACTTCTAGCAGAAACTATATTTGGCTACTAATTTATTGACTTGTTCCATACGAGAATTCTAGACTAAAAAACAAAAACAAACATGCTCCTAAAAATCATCCACTAGTATTTGAATCATTCAATCAACAAAATCAACTTGATTTAAGGCCAAAATTCATTATCCTAGTTGATAGGAGGCATTTTTTAGAGACCCCCGAGAAAAGCAAAATCTGATGATTTTCGATCGGCTAAATTCTCTACAACTTTTTTGGACAAAAAGTCTGTACTCTGGCCCATGCAGCAAATCCACCCAGCTATTAGAGCATATTAATGTCGAGATTATCATGCAACCACAGGTAAACCTCATTAAATTTAAATTATTCAATAATATATCAGGTTAATTGCCTTATAGAATGTAATTTGAGTGCATGCTCCGCAAATTCATTTAGTGCTTTTACCTGGTTCGCCACTAAAAATTAAAGTAGCATATAGTAACTAATTTTCACTATATAATGTGATTTTGGTAGAGCTAACTCGTATCCTTAAGAAATACAAAAACATTGAAAGCTGGCTTGAAAGATAACAGGTACTTTTTTTAATCATATGCGTAGCTGCAAAACCCTAATATATTTTTTTTTGCCAGACAAGAATTCAAAATTTACACATAATTAATTAATATTGATAAGTTTTAATTCAACTTGATCTGATATATTTCTCTAATCCATCCTTTTGTCTTGGCAGGTTTTTCTTAATTATGATGAAGGCTGCAATTTCTCTTCTTCTTGCTTGTGTACTCATACTTGCAAGTCTCCTAGTCCATGCGGAAATGATAATGCCTCCTATCAAGAATCGTCACCTTTTAAGCCGTGAGAATTATGAAAAGTATACTACTTCAGCGTCAAATGAAGAAGGCACGTCTGATGGCCAGGATAACAATCATCATGTATATGGTGGCGCAAATAAGCCCAGGCACAAATAAAGACCATCTATCTTCGCTCTAGATGGTATTCGCGATATGTATAGGGGAGTATATGTTTGATGCATGTATCTATAGTGTGCTTGCATGTTAATTAGATAATATTAACGTGTGTGGTTAAGAAATTCTGGTCTATACATCGTTGAGATTCGCCCCGATCTAATAAATCGCGATATGGTACTTTGGTTAATCGTGTAGCATGGAGTGGCTTGATATAATTGGAAATTTACAACCCTTTGCAAAAATCTCTCTGCACAAAAGATATGTTCTCGCAAAATTCCGGTTAAGACACCCTGGTGTACAAAATTCGACTACTGGAGCAGTTCTTGTTTCCGACTTCATTATTGCAATTCAAGCACGGTTTTGCTACTACGTATTACATAACAGCATCTCAAAAATTATATAGTTCAACATACCCCGAAGATATTACCCTTGTGTTAAATCTAATCGACGCCATTTACTTTAAAAATTGTTTTTACGAAAGATCAAACTTGGACCTCACATGTTTGGATCAATGATAACCATTGGATCTATAGTGAAGGCAATACCCCCACTGTAACTGAGAAAAAAAACCTATAGCATTGATCCTTACTAATAATTACTTGTTTACTCATAATTACTTGTCTAGTGGCTAACAAATCAAATGCATGCCCACTTGATATAAATTATCAAACTTGAGAAAAACTTCTCACGGATCATGTCATCTGTAAAGAGATTGAAACATTCTTGAGTACAATATCATCCATTTTTAGCCGTTGAAATTTGATATTGATACGGAAAAGGAGCTGGTCGAAAGGTTTTCTTAATATATGTAGGCCTAGAAAAACACCGGAAGAGCCTGCCAGCGTGAACTTCATGCAAATCCTAATTTATTCTTGGATTATGTAGTTCTAAAATATAATTTTAGAGAGTGTTTCACTTAGGTTATAAGTTGTTTAAGAGTTTATAAATTATCAAAACTTGTTTCGTAAAATTTTAAAAAAGACTTATAAACTATCAAAATAAGTTGTTTTGGTTAACATAACTACTTAAAGAAGATCTTATTATTTGAATATATTCAAAAGTTCAAATTATTATCATTAATTTTATCATATCTCAAATCTACATTCGTATAATATCATGCAAATTAAATTCAAAAAACTAATATGGTAATAATAATAATATTAATAAATCAATAAAAAATAATATCTATATATAATTATAATATCTATCTTTTAAAATTAATTATACTCATATTTTTAATTTTTTTTAACTTCATGCATGCAGATTAATGACTTCTTATATATAATTTGTTCATCCTGTCTCACGCAAAAGTTTATGAAGCAAATAATTTTGGCAATCCAGATAAAATAATTGTTTCAAAAAAAATCAATTTTCTCAAGAAAAACTTTTTTTAAAAATTAACTTATAAAGCAAATGAAAGGACGTATAGGGGTTGACGGAAATCATTGGGTAACACATATACAGAGTTGAATGTAATAATAGCTAGCTTTACAACTAATTTAGTTTGCTTGAGCTTGGCGAGTCAAATTTCGACTCTTTCTCAGTAGAGTTGGGGATTAAAATTTCATAACCCCAACACCAAAAGCTACTGTTATATCTTTTCCAAGACCCACTAATTTGACATACTTCGACTCTAGGAAGGGTAAAATTCATAAATTCAGAAATGAAACGTGCCCGAAAAAAGCAAATTTTGATGATATTTGGGGTGAAAAGTGTCACTCCTAGCTCAAGACCGAAGTGTATCGACATCAATCTAGTTTAACAATAAAAAATCGTAAAACAATAAGTCTTTGTGATACAAAATCTTGTCAAAAACTAATCTATATCATAATCAATCATTGATATGAAAACAAAAAAATACAAAAAATTTGTGGAATTGAATTACAATCGAACTAAAATGAACTAAAATAGAACTTCGGGATTGATCACCAGACTGAAAACATCTCTTGTTCTTCATTATCTAGTTGTTCTTCATTCTTATCCGGGGAGGGAGAGTAAAAGATGGGTATATTGTGAAAGTACTCAGTAGGTGGAGGTCAATTGATCACAACAATAACAAAGATACCTATATTTTTAAAGGTTTAAAATATCAGCATGTCAAAATCCGAACAAAACGAAGAAAATAACACTGAAATTTATATTCATTTCCATGGTTAACTGACTTTTCCCTAATTTTTAATCCTCTAAGGAGTGAGGTCATGTTAATGTTTATTATTATTTACTGCATCAGGGCTATATCAAATCAAAATCAAACATCGGAAAGTGTCTTCAAACAATTTCAAACATGATTTCAAATACAAAGTGTTTGTCACGAAAATTGCAGGCGTGCCAGGCACGTGTTCGTGCCAAAATTGTGAAATAACTTGACTTCTTTATCAAACGTTGCGGCTCTCGATTCGATTGTTCGATCTAATTCCCTCGAAATGGCTCCAAAAACATGAACACGGAATTAGGAATATAATGAAATTAAAGGATGAATCCATAAACAACATCAACATTCATTATGCTGTTATAAATTCGAACTAAGCTTTTACATAAAACGTGGATAGACATACTAAAAATCTATAGAAGAAGATTGCTGGAAATAAAGTTGAACAACAGACAAATGAGAGAAATTCTGCAGAGAATTGCTATGGATTTTTTTTGTTGATTTGTCGGGGGTTTCTTTTCTGATTACTCCTTCTGCCTTTGTCACACTCCACGGGAAGTTTCAACCGCATTCCACGATTACTCCACGTCTTCCATCTTGGGTAATGGATGTAACCGGCCGCAACTTTCTTTCACTAGGCCAACTGCAACTCTACTAGGCTTTATCTGTTGGGCTTCTGAAATAATAAAATAATTTTAGGCACAACAATCACTACAAGAAAAATGATTTTCCGCAGCACGTCATCAACGGCGTGCATTAAAAGCACGCTGCGAATATTACTTTTAACGGCATGCACTCATATGTGCGCTGTTGATATTATTGCACTTAACAGTATTAACGGCGTGCTTTAAAAGTATATCCGCAGCGTGCGTTTATGTGTGCCATTAAAAAATTATATAAATGACAGCGTGCATGTAAATGTACGCCGTTAATATTTAGCGACGGTTTTTTGAAAACCGACGCAATATTTATATTAGCGACAGTTTAAGTCAAACTGTCGCTAACATTAGCGACGGTTCAATACAACCGTCGCAAAATTCAAATTAGCGATGGTTATATTATAAACGTCTCTAATAGCGACGGTATAAGTACGTCGCTATTAGCGACAAATTAACAACGTCGCCATTAGCGACATTTTAATACAAAACTGTTGCTAAGAGCGACGGTAAAACCAAAACTGTCGCAAATTGTCTTTAAATATCACCAGTCGAACCATATCCTACCACACCACTTCATAACACTTAAAATTTTTCTCTCTCAAACAATTTAAATTTCGATTTAAGGTACGCTTTTTTGTTTCAATTTTTTTTTAATTTCGATTTAAGGTACGTTTTTTTGTTTCAATTTTTTGTAAATTTTTAAGTGTTAGTTAAGATGAATATTGTTATTATAGTGTACTTTTTTTAAGATTTATTAAATTATAAACGTAATTTTTTTTATTGTAATAACAAGATTAGCGACGGATTTTATTTTAATTCGGTCGCTAATTAGCAACGGGATTTTTGAAACACTGTCGCAATGTAGCGACGGTCTTTTTAAATATCCCGTCGCTAAGTAGCGACGGAATTTTTAAACCGTCGCTAATATTAGCGACGGAATTTTAAAACCGTCGTTAATTAGCGAAGGTTATGCTATGACTATCAACAGCGTGCCTAGGCGCGCCGTGAATAATAGTTTGTAAGCACGCCGCGGATAATCTTGAACTTTCAACAGCTTGCAACTTTGCAACGTGCAATGTGCGCTGCGAAAAGCGAATTTGCGCGCTGCGAAAAGCCATTTTTGTTGTAATGAATTGCCCCCCTAGCCAATTTGGGACAACGGCCAATTTTGGCTATTTTTAATAATTCAAATGTATTGTATTGGCCCATTTACAAGTTGGCCCATATTCATAATACGATATTTATGATGAGGGGGAGGAGAAAAAGAAACAAAGCACTGTATTCACAACACCATGCTTCCCAAACTTCTTCCTTGTTCTTCTTCCCCCAAAACCCTCTAATTCTTCACTGCTTTCACAACCGATTCTCCTTCACTTTTAGACAACTATTCAACCACTCACGGAGATCCCATGTCCCATATCACCGACGATTACATCGCCTTTGTGATGTCATCCAAGTTTCTGAAAATTTCCATCATCAATCTCTTTTACATCAAGTCACACCTTCTCAAGGTAGGTATATTTAACCATTTTTCTCAATCCTCCATCACAAAAACATTGTAGAATATGTCACATTTCATGCTGCACTCAAGATGTTTGTGAATATGTCTGAATGAGTTTTTGATAACAGTGGGTGTTGCACTTTAACAAAGCGGCTACCTTGCTGTGCATATTCAGGGCTTGGCCTATGGCTAGTGCAACTTCTGTAATCTTCATATTGAGAACACAACCACACGAGTTGCTATTCTTTTGCCCAAATCATTAGCTAGCACTGTATAAATTAGCTCTGATTGAGATGGTAGAGTCTGATGGATTTCAGAAGATGGAAATGAGGTATGTATAAATCACCCAACGTTATTCACTTGGTCATCTTCCATCCTGCTTAGTAGGTGCTCTTCTTCCTCGCTGTTATGTTGCATTATTAACAAACGGCAAAAAGCCTGTTTTTCTTCAATATTGACGCAAACACCACTAATCAACATTTGTCACCAACCAACAACATTTTCCGAATAATGCTCACCGAAGTTTCGAGATATGCACTAAATGAACTTCGCTTTGTCACCGATTTGGCCAACTAACACAACGAACACTTTATCCAAATTAACTACAGCGAACTCCACGAGCCAGTATTTTTATTTATTTACAAATGATCCATCATTATTTACAAACAAGTTCAGCAAGGAATGGCTTAAAAGCCTATTCCTCACATATTTACAGAAAATTCTTTTGAGTCAATATGAAAAAATTAACCAAAGTGGCCATCCAGCCTACTTTGTACAATATTTCTCATCTATTCCATCTTTATGAACCATCTATCTCCGGCTGTCGATCTTTCATCTGAGCCAGAACTAAGATTAAATAATCCATTTGTAACTCTTCTTCCTCGCTACCTCCACATTCTTCCTCAAATATTACTTTATCTCCATCGATATCCCACAACTCTCGAGACTGCACTTCGTTCACCAGCTGCTGCATTTTGGCTTTCCATTCGGAAGTTGCAGCCACTTCCATCTCTTCTTTAGTGAACTTAATCATCAACCTCCTCAATAATAGGTCGAACCATGGGTCTAAGAGATACCATGGCTATGGATTTGAGAATTTTTTCAACTGTCTCTCTCACTTTTTTGGTATCCATGTAAACTGCCCCTTGCTGGACATTCACCTTGTAGTCACGAATTTTAATGGGACCGAAAGCTCCATCATAATACCTAGCCTTTACTGCGTTGAAATTAGACTGATACGGCTGTGAATCAGCCTGTACCACTTCCACCTCATCCCCTTTCCACATCAACAGTAACTGGTGCATGGATGATGGTACACAATGATTGGTGTGAATCCAATCTCTCCCTAACAAAACATGGAAGCTGGCACTGGAATTGACCACAAAAAAGGATGACAGCGAGAATAGGGATCCTACAGTAACATTCGCTGGCAATACTCCCAAAGTTTTTGTAGATTCCCCAGTAAAAGCTGCCATAGAGACTTCAGTAGGGATCAAGTCTTTCACATTCTTCCCCAACTTCTGAAGGATTCTGTAGGGTAGAATATTCACAGCAGACCCATTATCTATGAGTACCCTAAACAATGACTTTCCATTCACGTGCGCTACAATGTAGAGTGGTTTGATATGTTTCGTCATTTTGTTGGTGGGTCGCTTCATTAACACTCTTTTCTCTCCATCGATAAGAACACTGACTCTTTCATTCAAAATATCGGTTTGAGTGGATTCTGTACCACTTTGATTTCCAGTGAATACATCGGATTCAACGTTCTTTTACGTTTAAACTCCTCTGGCAGCATTAATGCTCCAGTGGCACACTCAAACGAAACCAGAATCTGCCCCACTTTAAAAGTAGCACTCTTGACTGGTTCACTGTCTTCTTCAGATAATAAGTCATCATCTTCTTCCTCATTATCTTCAGTAGCCTTCTTCCCAAATTTTTTCTTCTCTTTGAATGACTCCTCCAACTTAGATCTACGCTCAACAGCTTTTTCTCTCAACATGCGTCGTTTTTGGGTCCGAGAAAGAGGTTTTGGGAACTTTGGATGTTCCACCCGCTTCCATATACCATCGGAGATTGCTCTGGGAGGAACAACAAAACGAGATTTCTTTTCATATTTTTTATCGGAGTTCAGAAGAGGTGGCCTCTGTATTATCTTCTGAAACGACTGTCGATCACTTCTTCTCTCGCCATTCACCGACCAAGAACATGGGTTCCTTCTGAGGTACTGGTTCTCCGACCTTTTGGCCATGGATTCCCTGTCATACCTCATATTTCTCCAAGTATAAAGCGTATTCTCCCCAATGTAATAGCGAGAATCTTTCCCATGAAAAGTTTTTATTTTCTTCTCCTTAACCTCAAACATCATTTTCCGAGGCACCCAACACTTCTTCATAGTAATTCCTGGCCTAATGGACATGTCCCTGTTTCCACTCCTTCTCCTCTCGTTGATCAAGAAGCGCAAGTCAGTACTGCTCATGTTCACATTGGCTACCGGGAGAAAAGGATCTTCATCCACTATCATTGCTTCTTTTTTCTCCGGAAATTTCAGGACCCCCTTGTTGATTCTTTCCTGCAAGACATTCTTTAAAGCCCAACAAGCATTAGTATTATGGTTGAAGGAATTGTGATACTTACAATAATCTCTTCCTTTCAACTCCTCCCTAGTGGGCAGCTTGTGATCTGGGGGGAATGTTATAAACTTTTCCTTCACTAAGTGATCGAAAATTTCCTCTGTCTTTGATGCATCGAAAGTATAGGGTGTTTGCACTGGAGGAATGTTTTTCTTGGACAGTTCTTCACTTTTGCGTTTCAAGAAAGGGACAATACGTGATCCGGAGTTTGCTACTTCTGCCAATGCAACTTCCTCCACTTCCTGGAAATAAAATCCCACTGTAGACTTTCTTTTATGACTCTCCTCTCATAACAATTCTTCATACTCTGATACCTTGGCAACAAGTTCATAAAAATCGCGGAATTCCATCCCTTGGAATTTCTTTTTTAAGCTCGAAATCGAGTCCTCGTTGTGCCATCTTCACATATTCTGATTCGGGAAGGAAAACTCGGCATCTGCTTCTCAGCTTCTTGAATTTACAAATGAAATCATTAGCAGATTCCCTCGATTTTTGGACCACCCTTGACAATTCCGCTATACTAATCTCAGGCATTGTTCTGAAGAATTGTGTATGGAACTGACGCTCCATATCATGCCAAGTCATAATAGAGTTCCGAGGCAACGTTGCATACCACGTGAAAGCAGTGCTGGTCAGGGAATTTGGGAACAAACGTAGCTTGTAATTAGAAAAGTTTTCCAAATTTGCTAATTCCCCACACTGAATTGTAAACCCGGCCACATGTTCCACGCTAGATTGACCATCTTCCCCGGAGTATAACATGAAGTCTGGAATACGGTATCCTCTTGGATAAGGGTTGTCACGATCCACAATATCAGGGTATGGTTTATGGAATTCTGGTCGGTTGATTGGCCTCACTCCTGGACCATACAACTCTTGAATAACATCACGTACCATCTCAAAATCCAACACTGGAGTTTGTCGTAACTGTTAAGGATTATAGACTGCCCCTCGAGTGTTATTCCCCGAACCTGGCACTGAATACCCACGCATTTCCCCATCACCATACATCCCTGGATGTAAATTAGGAGAAGTTACGGAGAATATATTTCCAGTAATTTGTTTACTGTTAGTGCAATTTTGGTATTTCAACCCCAACTCCTCTTCCCTTTTGTGTGGAGGAGTATATCTTCTTTCCTTGACAGATTCAGGAATCAGTGTTTCCCCCAAGCGGTGATTTTCACCTGCTTGAGAAACCCCTGATCCTTGGCCTTGATCTTTCAGCAATTTAAAGCCAGTTTCTTGAAGTTTAACATTTTCTGGTGTAACAGCCTCTCCTTTTGCAAAATTCCTCCATTCCTTCACTTCTGTCACAAATTCCATCATAACGGCAGCGAAAGTTTGGGTCATTTCTCTGAGGTCACTGCGGATATTTTTCTCCATGGCCAACATAAAGTTCAGCGAAGGCTCACCACCACCAGAAACATCAATTCCTTCCTTCACAGTCTCTTCTTCGAACTGGTGTACTAGCCTTTCCACCGTTCTTCCATCTGCATCAGTTTCTTGAAACTCTTCTTGTGAGCGATGACCTTTCCCCATTGATGGAGGAATTCCTTCACTCTTCTCAGTACACTTTGGAGGCATTAGGTCCCACTGGGCGTGCCAATTTGTTTGTCACGAAAATTTCAGGCGTGAGATAAACACAAAGATCATATATATAGAAGAAAAACAAAGCAAAACAATCATATATCAAATTGAAAGAACATAATATGTCGATTATATTTTCGAACACATACATATATTTAAAAAGCACAAGTCCACTTACTTGATTGATCTTGAAAAAAAACATGAAGACGATAGGCTTGAAAATGAATGGAACTTTGCCTGAATTTCGAACAATGTTTGGACAGAACTTCGACTTGACCGGTCTGATATTTTCGATAGTATGTAGTCCCAAGAACCTTCGAATTTCTATCACTGTCATGCATGCCAAATATATCGTGCCTTGGATCCATGCACGTTGGTGCTTCTCAGATTTACAAAATGAGTTCATGAAGTGCCAATTTGAACTTCTTGATTCTTCCTCTTATAATTGGTCTTAGAGGCAATTACAATTGGTCTTATGCCTTCTCAGTTGCTTTGTCACATCTAGGTCCATCTATGCTTGCATCATCCTCTCCTTCTTCAAAAGAATTTGTCCTCAAATCTTGATCATTACCTACATCAAAGAGACATAGATCACTGACATTAAAAGTACTAGAACTTACATTATACTCACCCGACCTCGAGCTCGTCGTGGTTATAAAAAAGTCTAACCTCGCTATTGGCAACAAAAATAAGTATGACATCATGCTCGATATGGTTAAAAAGTCTAACCTCACGCTCGTTAACAAAAATAAGTCCCACCTCGTGCTCGTCATGGTAAAAAGTTCGACCTTGCGCTCGACAACAAAAATAAGTGTGATCTCACGCTCAGCATGGTTAAAAAGTCTGACCCTGTGCTCGAATAAAAATTAAGTCCGACATCACGCTCAGCATGGTTACAAAGTCTGACCTCGAGCTTGTCAATAAAAAAAGTCTGACCTCGTGCTCGGCATGGTTAAAAAGTCCGACATCGTGCTCGGAAACAAAATAAGTCCGACCTCGCACTCGGCATGGTTAAAAAGTTCGACCTTGGGCTCGGCAACAAAAAAATGTCTGACCTCGAAGACTACGCTTATCGACAGGACCCAGAGAAATTTTTGGTATCATCAATTTTGTTTCATCGAAGTGCTTACGTGACATCGAAAAAGACTGATATGGCCCTGCAAAATTTTAACGTAGAATCGAAAAATGCTAGCGCAAAATAGGAAATTTCTAACGTGTTCGGCATCACGTCTGCAATTGGTCAAAAAATAGCCAAAAATTTCAAAGTTAGTGCACCAAAATCAAATTTTGACAAGTTATAGACTAAAACTCGAAATTGGACTAGTGGACCAAAAAATTTATTGTTTCTAATTGACAAAGACAAAACTTTGACAATTTACACGACCAAAAACCAAAATTTTATGTCGATCGGTTGAGTTTTGTTATATTTCCTTGACAAATGGATTCTCGATTTGTGATGCAGCTAATGTTGTTGATGCACTTAAAGTTTTAAACACCATGCCCTATAGCACCACAAGCTTCCATCCTTTTCAATGTATATGTTAACTGTTTCCATCACAACCTTTGCTCGACTTTCTCATTGCATTCGAGAGAAAAATGGGGCTGCTTGCAGACAAACACTTGCTACTCTAGCTCTCGATTACGACTCTCGTACGTAGTTCCTTCCACTGCTTTTCTCATTTTATTGATCCATTACCAAATGTTTCACGTTTAATACAATTATATANAAAGTTTCTACATTTAGTATTAGTTTTTGTTTTTCACTAATATACTCATATTAACTAAGTTTTAATTTGGAAAGATATACAATCATTTAATTCTTGAATGAATTAAATAAGGATAAAATAATAAATTTATTTGTAAACTTTGTTTGATTATATTTTTAATCTGTATGGAAAAACAAACAAATTGTATATTTAGAACGAATGAAGTATTAGTTTTTCTATAAAAATGCCCATGAAATTAATGCATATGAGAGTTATTTACTGATTATTGAAAATCAGCAATACTATTTTATGTAACGTATGCATTATTGAATAAAACCTGTTTAAAGTATATGCATAAATTTCCCTACATTTTGTTTCAAAAGAAATTTGCCTTCATTTTTTCAGCGTAAAATAAAGTATAATTCTACATTGACAAATTATTCGAATTTTTTAATTACCCAACGAATCTCACATGACTTATTGTTAAATTATCTCTTCTTTCTCAATTTATAATTACCGTGTAATTTATTTAGATTTAAATTCATCTTAAATATTATACAATGCATCATGAATATATATAAATTTTTACGACAATTATAATACGGATGACAAAATTTTAAAATAAAATATATATATCATAAAATATAAAAAAATCATAGACATAACAAATAATATGTCTAATACACACACACGCACATATATCTAAAAAAAATTGTATGGAAAAATTAGAGATTTTTATGAAATTTTTATTAAATAAAAATATAAAAAAAAAATTAATTCGAGAAGAGGGGTATTTTTGGTTTGCTAAAAAATATATTAAGCCTAGACCAATGATAGATACACATTTTTTTAAATGATGTAATTATCAATAAATCTTTTGATCAATATTAAAATCCACATTATGGACCAAGTTGTAACAGTCATATACATACATATACACGTACACAATTTCAAATCATTTTCCTCCATCAAATTCAAAATTTTGAAATACACACAAGGGCCAAAACTTAACAGCCATTGTTCACCCATTTATCACCTTTTTAATTGTCATTTTGACTCATATGAACCAGCAAGGCAATTGTCGCTTTGTGGAAGATAAATGACATTGAAAAAGGAAGTAATGGCCTTGAATCTGATGGCCTTTCAGCTGTCCCTGTACCCTATAAATACCCTCCACCTTGCACAAAGAAAGCACACCATATAGGCCACAGTCCAGAACTCTTTTTCGTTTCTACAGAGCTCCGAATCAAATCTCCACCATTCCAAATATATTATCTTATGTTTTGAATACATATCCAAATTCAGTCAAATCCAACGGATACTGCTCACCGTTCACGATTTAATTCACTTAATTTTGAAACTGTTGTACGAACTTAAGCTCCATCCAACAATTCAATTAGACACAAACATCTCTGAAAAGTGACTGAATTTCTAGTGACTAAATTCCAGCTTGTTCCTCCGAATTTTGGAGCATAATTTCGTAAATGAGTTTTGTTTTGGTACATATGAAATTTGTCACACTTATTCTTTGTAAGTAAGCTTTTCGTTTTAAAAAAATATATACGGGTTTTAAATCGATTGATCATGATATGGCATCTCTTCTCTTCGGCCCTTTCTTCGAACTGTTTATTGATTTATGTTATCGAACCTTTGAATTGTTTTAATATCAAACTGTTGTTTGGTTATGATATTCTTGAAAAGTTCGATTAAGGATATATGTACTTGTTCATTGAAAGTATGAATAAGTTTCCAGCACTGTTGCGAATTGATTTGAAATGGTAAAAATATATATTTTTGAAAAATCTTTATGGCCTTGACATGGTGGTAAAAATAATCGTTATATGGCCCTAACACGGTGAGTAAGAATAACCATTATACGGCCTTGATGCAGTGGGTAATAATAATCGTTCACACAATGGAATACGAAAAGAGTTTCAAAGCTATATATGTTATTATATGTATTATTTTGTACTATGTTTCGCATTCTGCTTATTCCTTCTCCCAACACTTGTTGCGACATGTTCCTTCGGCACGACACTTTCGAGTGTTCATGATTTTATATANATCATTTACTCTTCATTCCTAAATGAGAATGAGGAACAAGTCGAATAAGAAGAACAAGATCACTTTTGGAGATGGTGATGAAACCTCATTCAAAGAAGAAAAAGAATATTGCTTTACTTTATCTATTATTTATCATTGTATGTTTCTGTATTTTTGTTGATTTCAATCGATTGTAAAGACAATTATCTATTTTATGAAATATATTGCATGGTATTGGTTATTTGATTTACTACGAGACTTGTTGTTTTACGATTATGTGATTGTGAAATAACGTCGGATGTCTCTCTATCCTGGTTTTGGGACGTGACATTATTGACTCCATACCACTTATGAAATCGAGAGTTCGTCTGCTCTCCAGCAAAGGCAGTTTATGATCTCCAATATTATCTAACCTTTAAATAAACAACTGAAAAAAAATATATTCAAAGGTCAATCTTACAATTCTAACCACCTTTTCATACTTATTATTTTCAACCATAACCGAATTAGTATTACTTACTAGCCGGAAATAGTGCTGGCGGAAGATAGCTAGGTTAACTATTGATTTCAATGTGCCATTAATTATATTTAATTTGTAATACTTACATTCAAGCATAATCACGAGTGATTATAAACATGTTTGTACTGGAAAAGAAAATTCACATAATATAATTAGAAAAATGATTGAGTAATAACATAACATATCAGAAGTATAAGTTCTTCGGTAATGTTGTGACATAATCAGAATTTTACAATATATGACGTCTTGTTATTAAGATCAGAAATCATGTCAATATTTTGTTGAAAATTGAATTAAATGTACAAAAAATAAACTAAGATCAAATTTTGACCAATTCAGGACAGTATTTTTTTTAAAAAAAAAATCCTTTTTTGATATATCATATGCTAAACCTTAGAGTTGATGATGCTGAAGGCACATACAATTCTCCATCATTAATACTAAATGATCACGTAAAACGAAATGAAATCTGAATTTGACTTTACATGTCCAATATCATTAGTTGTGACTCGAGAATCTTCTCAGGTGTTGATCTTTATTGATATATGTTGCATACTGTACATATACTGTGAGGGAATTTGAGTGCCCCATTAATTACAAATAAATTAAACATGCATATAAAAAAGAATATGTAGCTTGTAGGTATACATGATTATAGAAAGAAAATAACCTAAATTATAAATTTTTAGTCATAATTACTTGTCTAGTGGCTATCAAAATGTCATCTACATCTCTACTTAATATAATCCGTTCATCAACTTGACGTATGAGAATTTTCTTGTCAATCAGAATTTCTAGCATATCCAAACATTACCGAGTGTGCTACCATCAATTTAATCATGATCTTTTTTGAAAAAAGAAAAAAAAAGTTGGGTACGGCAAAGTTTTATTAAACAAAATAAAAGAGAAAATTAAGGGGGTTTTTACCATGAAGAAAGAACATCAGTACGTTAGACAGAAATACTAGAAGTAAAAAATTCATATGGTCAGTGGTGGAGCAACATGTATGTATACCCGGGCTTTAGCCCGGGCCCAACTTTTTTTATCAAATTTATATGTAAATTTTGTATACTTTTGGAATAATATGATATTAGCCCAGGTAGATCAATTTAAAATATTAAAAGATTTTAGAGTTTAAAATTAGCCCGAGCCATATTTCTTGCTCCGCAAATTTAAATGGTGGAAGCTATTCCCAGAAAATATGTGAAACGCAGATCTTGGTTCTTCTGTTTGTTGTTCCTATCTCATTAAAAAGTTGATGATGCAACTTGTTGATCGAGATAAAATGTTGAAAATAACATTAATTATTCCAAAGAAAAATTTCAAAAAAATGAAATAAAACTAATCAAAACAGCTAACCTGGCGGAAAGTTTGATGATTGAAATGCGTACTACGTACTGCAAATTAAACGACGTATGGTGGTTGATGACTCACGTAGAGAAATGAAATGGATTTACCTGCTAATTTAGTTCTCGAGCTAATTAAAGTATAGCAACTTCAGAGAGGAACTTGCAACATCATATTTAGTTCTAGTGTTAACGTCACATCAGAAAAATGATGATGTGTCACCAAAAATTGTTTAAGCTCCCGCTCCCCCAGTTATTGATGAAGAGTTCGATGACACGCCAGTACTTCAGTGAAAAATGACTAAAATTGAAAATATGTACACATTAGTAGACTGAGAACGTGAATGGAGTGCATGACAAAAAATATATAATTTTTCCTAATTTTCCCAAAAATATTATAAAAAGGAACCCTCAAAATTTCTCTTCTATGAAATTTTATGGAATATAACCTATCAAAAATTACCAACTCCACCAAATTTACATGCTAAAAAACTAATTATATCAAAATCTAATATTTCGGCCGAAAGTTAATGAGATAATTACCGGAATGAACATAAGAGCGGATAATTTAGGAATGTATATTATATTTGGTGAAATGTTGATCAAAAAAATTCTTGAAAAAAAATATGGATCACAAAATAATAAGATTCAATTATTGGAGTTACCTTAGGCTTGGTTGATGAAAGTTGCTTAATCAGCTAGTTAATTTGTTGTTTTCTATTTTAAGTGATTTTTTTTCCTTTTTCTCTTAATATATCTTAATTCCAACTCTAAATACCAGTTGCTTTAGTTTTCTAACATTTAATTGATCCAATGGATAATTATTGCATAAACTAGGTGCATGGATTGGGTTTTGATTAAAAATATTTTATTCTATTGGTTTTTTTGGATATAAAAATGTTTATATCGTCCATCTCTTTCTAATTATATTCAGCATTATAGAATTACATCATTATTAGTGCCAAAACCAATAACTATATTACACTAGGAAAAAAACTATTTTAACTAATTTTTCCTATTTGGTGCACTAACTTAATCTTTCGGTCCTAGTTCATCGGAGTCGTGACGTAGCATCAGA
Source organism: Primulina huaijiensis (assembly GCF_012295235.1). NCBI lineage: Eukaryota > Viridiplantae > Streptophyta > Magnoliopsida > Lamiales > Gesneriaceae > Primulina > Primulina huaijiensis. Next base: position 20,045,397 of record NC_133312.1, read on the forward strand.
AAATATTGACGTGTCATCATAAATTGTTGACGTTTATGATTTCACATCAACAGTTAGATCAAAATAATAAAGAATTAAAAGTGACCGTATCAAAACCAATAATTTTACAAATCAATAGACCACATAAAGTATTAATTCCCTATTACACTATCAGGATAATCTTATATGCACTAATAAATATAGATCAAGATATCTTAATTCTTACATATATGCAGAAAGTAATTTGAGTGCATGCTCCACTAAGTAAATTTTTGTTTCTCTAGTGTTTTTACCATCGTCTGCTACTAATATATATCTGTAACACAGAAACTAATGTTCACTATATAATGTGAATTTTGTAGAGTTAATTTCCTTACATCCAGAAAGCAATATAAGATCGAATACCTAACAACAGAAAGATAAATATTGGTACTTCTTGAATCATATGTATATCTGTAAAGCTCTTTTTTTCTTATCTAAGATATGTATTTACATATATCTATGGAATTTCACGATTTTAATAGTGTTTAGTTCCACATGATCTGATATATTCCTCTAATTAATCCTTTTCCTTGGCAGGTTCTTCTTAATCATGAAGTTGGTGATTTCTCTCCTCCTTGCTTGTGCACTCATACTTGCAAGTTTCCAAGCTCATGCGACTATGATTATGCCTCCTATCAAGAATCGTCACCTTCTAAGTCAGAAAAGTGATGGAAACGATGTTGTTTCTGTGTCACGTGACGAAGGAACATTTGGTGGCCAGGACAACACTCATCATAGCTATGGTGGTGCAGATAAACCAGCCATTCACCATTAAAGACCATATGTTTTCTGTATGTCTTTCACGATATATATATATATATAGGGGTGTTTGTGTCTAATTTAACTACATAGTGTGCTTGCATGTTTTAGATATATAATACCAATGTCTCTAGTACGTTAGTGATTCTCGTCTTCCTATCGCTGTAAAATTCGCCCCGAACTAATAAATCGTGACATGGGTACTTTATAACATGTAAGACATATACAGAGGTTTGCTTGAGTTCATAATATAGAGAGCCAACTGATCGTATATACGCCGTATGTTCTGCCTGGTTTCGTGATTTGAACTACTTGCTATGGTTAATTGATGAACTATATTCTGGCATCTCTTGCTTAGACGTGGTTTCTTTGCGATATTTGTCCATTACGTTATAAATTTTTAATTTTGACAACATAAAATCAAAATTCCGAACACAGACAAACATATAAGGATTATGATTTCCCTAATATGTAATATTTATTACTGTAAACATTTTGAAGTCTCCAACCAATTCCTAGTAGTTCCTCATGCCAGCAATCAATCTATTTTTAGGGCAAATCTTTCGACACCGAGTTTGTTTATGTAGCTTTTTCAGGTCCTTCCTAGTTTTGCGATATTATTTCTGTATAAGAACATTGAAGTATGCATACACTTTTGTAAGTAGAAATTGTTAGATTGATAATTTGCCTTGATAGAATAAATCCACCTGATCTTTATGTTGGATTATCGAGAATCAATAACTGAAAAACAATAACACGAAGCGTACATAAATCCATTATCTTGAGAAATCTGATCAAGTAGTATGGAACTTCCAAACATTAAGGTTGTTTAGAGAAATATGTAGAATAAATACAGTTTTCTACGTATTGTGGTCTGTAGAGCATAGTGCTCCACGTTTAAGGACTATAACCCTACTTATAATAAAATAAGTGTCATTTATTTTCAATTTGGTCCCTCAATAAATTTAAAATCTCTTAATGGTATCTACACATTTTAATCCATATGAGAAGATAATGATATCCTTTTCATCATGTGAGTTTTTCTATTTGGATTTGCTCCCCCGCCGTGAGTCAATGATAATGGATAAGAGGCTCGTGGGATTGACGTGAGGGGGCAGGGATGGTTATATTTCTAGGAGCGAACTCCGGGCGAAAAATTTAAACCTTAATAGATCAATTTTAGATATGCACATTTAATTTTGAATATGCAAGTCCAAAAATTATCCTAACAGAAATCCTATTCCGAAAGATGTTTAATATTCAATGCCATTGTTGGCAATTAGGATGGCCATAGAACATACAAGGAAAACCTGGCAAATCTGCTAATCTTCATACTAGGAAATTGCATGCATGCTCCTCCTCCACATTGTGTGAAACTAAATGTTGATGTTGTTAACGAAAAATTCTACCCGAGAAGTTCGCGCGCGCAGCACATGGATATTCATAGGTCGTAGGTAAATTCCCCGAACAATGTATATGTATACATGCATTGTTTTCATGTGTTGGATGGTTTTTTATGAAAAATTGGCAAGTTCTTAGCATGGTTTCATCGTGTACGGTCGTGCATGGTGTACGTTGCATGCGTTGAGCATAAACAGATTATTGCGAGGTTATATTGATCTGATGCAAGCTGCCATTAACCAGTGATGTCTGTTTTCGATCCATGCCTGACGATATGCATGAGCTGCAACTAAGGATATGACTTTTATCTGAGTTAATAACTAGAATTAATGGTATGTTCTTTTCTTCTTCTTTTTTTGAGTTTATGATCGGAGTATAATTTAGAGATTAATGTAGTGTTCTTAATATGCTAGCTACCTTTTGTGTTTAAGAGGGAGTATCATAATCTGTCACACTTCTTCTCTACTAGAATCTCGGGATATAAAAATCTAATTGTGTGCTATAAATATTTTTAATCACAAATTTTTTAATTACTTGGGATTTCAATGCGGTTTTAAACAATATTTCTCAATTTAATTTTTTTTCAAAAATATGTCAAGGAAAAACATAAACAGGGTAGAAAATATTTAAGCTTTTAAATGCTTTGTCAACTAGCTAGTTTGATATTTTTCTATTTTTAAGTTATTATGATTCACATCTATATATGAGATTATGATATTATAAGTACTGAGGTTGCTTTGGATGGGACGATTTGGATTTGAGAAATATTTGAATGAAGGATTTGAAATAACTTTATATTGAGATGGATTTGAAAACTATTACAATGACTCAAAAAAATAACTCGTTGGAATTAGAAATTCATTTTTAAGTGGATTTACCCAAACAAACCAATGAATTTGAAATTTAAAGTTCCAAATTTATCAATCCAAATTCAACATAAGTTTGTTCTTTTCTCCGACTTAAACTTAAATAATTTTGTCCCTGCTTTTCTTGTTTCAATTACTTCTGAGAACTCTAATTCCCCAACATTTATAATAGATATTATAATTTAATCTAAACAAAGAATTGATAAGTCATAAATTTATCCAAGACAGATCATCAGTTCCAACCAACATGTTCAAAAAAGCACGATTTATTTTATAAAGTTAATAGTCAATTAATGCAAAACAAAAAATTATTAAATGAAATTACAGTCAAAGACAAAGAGCATCAGCTTTTAACATATAATTACACTGAGACTCAAAAAGATTAAGACGATTGAAAATGATGATGCCAGAAAAGGAAAATATCTCTAAGAAGAAGTAAGTGATTGAGTGTCAACATTATCAGAATGTACCAAGTTCTTGAATTACCATGGATGTTGAGTATCTCAAGCAAATAGGAATCCATATGTTAGTATNTTAAGGCTTGTCTTCCCATCTGACTGAGTGTACTTGGAGTTCTGAATAGGAGTGAATTTGTAGATAGACTTGTATAAATAAAAGTCTTCTAATTGAACATTTCGGATACGGAGGAAGAGGATGTAGAGGGATTTGATCCTCGAAATTTCAGAAAGAAAATTATTTTCATTTATCTATTTTTACATGATTAATTCTCACACACATTTATTTTCATGTTTTGTTATCAGTTTGACAATAATATCAGTTGTATCAGCTCAAGTTATTTCTGCTCTTTGTATATAAGTTATTAAATTGATCAATTCAGATAAAACAAAAATAGCTTCATCGATTGCTAACTTAATCTTGAAGCACTTTTAAGAAGTCTCAAACCGATCATAACAATTTAATTAACGTAATGGTTATTTTTGTAAAAAAAAAACGGTGGATTTGGTTCTAATTATATTAAAACTTTATCATGTAGATCTTTATTAAATCCTTTAGAGAAGCTATTTTTTAACATGTAGATTGTGCAATAACATAATTTTTTTTCACTACAACGAGGATGCGGGTTTTTCTTTAACATGGATTTGAACTCATTTCCCACCCCCCTATTGAGTGGTTTGTACCACTATGGGTGTTTGCACAATGACCTAATATTTTAACATGAATGAAATTATTTGTACATCACTCTACCTACCATTTCAAACCAATGAAAGTACACAAAAGTCTAGATATTTTTATAGCTTAAATAACTAAAAAAAACTCTTATAAGATCATTTCATGAGTCAATTTTGTGAAATAGTTCTCATGTTCGACCTGACCTATGGAAAAGTTTTATTTATGTCAAAATATTATTTTAGACTATGGATATAGATCTAATGTTCAATCCGACCCATAATAAATATTGCCCATAGATGAACCTAGAAATTATAGTGCTTTAATTAGGATTCGCACTGCTTCCCAATAAGGAAACATATGATTATCAACCAAAAAAAAAAAATTTGCACCACGTTATTATCAATAATTTTAGCCATGTTTGATTTTTTCTGGAGCTTTAATTGCATATTTGAGTGCTCCACTTATTAAATTATAATTACTTAATATTGACTTCCACTAACCAAATGGTAAAATGGAAAACAGTAATTTTACCATTTTATAAACTGAACAAGTGAAAAACATTAATATTATAAACAAGGAAGTGAGTGAATCAAGATTTATATGAAAATTGATATTTATTTTAGAAAATTATGTTTATTTTAGATAATAAGCTTATTAATTAAGTGTGAAACATATGGTTTAAGATTATTGCTATCCTTTACTCCTCAAATTTCTGTTCTAACATGTCAATTGTGTCATTTTTTGTTCCGTAGATTGTATATGTAATAGCGAATATACATACTTCTACGTCGTTAATTAAGTGCTGTAATTAGAGGATCAAACATCTCTTAACAAAATTTATGAATATTTTTACATTACAAAAATATGCCTACTGATTAAACAAGCTGACGAGATCAGCGCACGGGAGATGCGAAGAAGATTACAGCAAAATATACAAAAAATCCAGCTAAAAGAATCCCAGCGTAGATGTAATTTTGGGAAGAGTGTGTAGGGAATTTGTATTCAATACTACAGCATTTCATTTTCTCCCTTTCACTTGTCAAAACATGCTCTACATACCTGTATGTTACATGCAAGGATCAGTGAAAATATCTCCCCATTTCAGAAAGAATGAACAGACGACGGAAAAATAAATCAAAATGGTGTCGCAATAAAATGGTTAGGGAACTTACTGCTGGGTGAAGATTGAGCTTTGAAGAATCTGTGAACTGTTTAAGTGGGCATCTTGTAGTCTGTGATCATATAGCAAGGACGAAAGGTCTACGAGCTGCTCCTCGAGGCTCTGAATGTATAATAAAACATTTAAGCATCAAAAACATGTAAATGTTAGCAAGCATTATGATAATACAAACACACACAAGTTAGACAGAGAGGGAGAGAGAAAATTTACATTCAAATACTTTTCCAATCTTTCAACTAATTCATGAGGGAATGGTTCTGGTAGATTGGTTGTCTTCTTGTAGAATTTCTCCAGCCAAAGTTCGGTGCTAGACTTGTTCTTTTTACCCTTCACTGGTTCCCCAAGAGGAGTTTTCAAGTGCTCAGCAGCAAATGCTTGGACAGACTGGCAAAAGTACAAGTTACTGATAAAAAAATTCAAGGAAAAGAAAAACGACTGATAATTGTAAAACCACCTCTGACGTATCTCGAATTCGATGAAGAGCAGAATCAACACGGGCATATATAATGTTCCTCTGCAGAAAAATTTAATATTTGTAAGTTCTTAGAAATACACGGACTCCAGTCAATATTCTCTAAAAAAGTAATGTTTAGAGAGAGAAAAAAAAAAGGTAAGGTTTTTTTACCAATGCCGCATCCTGAAGCAATTGACTAGTCTGAGATGTGTTTGAAAATGGCCCAAACGGATGGCAACCAGCTGCCAAGAGCCAATTCACCACAGGCCTCTCATGGACATGAGAAGCTTTTTCATATGGAGCACTCAATCCACCCACAACAGAGGCCAGCCCAGCTAATATATGTCGCTGTGCTACTGACGGTTCGGCATGTCTTCTCTCCAGCTCCGAAACATAACTGCTCAACAGAGAACGGAAAAAAGATGTTATAAATTCTCAAATTCCTGCTATCCCATGATTCAATGAAAACAAAGAGAGCATCCTTAGCAGCATTGATTGAATGCAGTGACATGGTCAATATTTTAGAGATGACATTGGTTCAAAATCCTGGTCTATGCTCTGACTGGTCCGGCACAGGATATATTGATGGATGATGAGAGATGGGGTTCTGGGGATGGAGCTACAGGTAAAACTACTCATATCCTTCTTCCTTGCAATTAAGACTACGGAAGTAAGTGGAATATAATTTTGTATTTTTGGAGGAAGGGTGGAATAGAATTTTAGGAGTAAAGTTTAAGCTTGTGCATGAGGTATTTTTGCTCAATATCTGTCTACCCTTCCAGTTCTACCATTCCTTCACTAAGAAAGTGAATGGGACTAGCTCGAGATTCAATCGATGCCATACTTCCTCATATGATGCATACTCTCCCACCCTGCCTACTCCATCACTAATAAAACTGAATTCCCAAGCCCAGGTCTCCTAGCTTAGAAACTAAAGTACTAATTAATTACTAGCTAAAGAGCTTACAAAGCTAAAAGAGAAAGGAGAGCAGCAAGAAAGAGAGAGAGAAAGTTTGTATGGGGGCAGGTGCACCGAGTGACAGGAGCAAAGAAATTTCAGTAAATTGTAATATTGCTAGCAGGTGAACAGTTTCAAGTCAAGGAGAGCATAAAGTTACGAATATGTGCAATTCTGGTAAACATCATTGAGTCCTTTCCGAAGGACACAAGAGACCCACCAACAGTAAAAAAGAGTAAACCTTTGAGAGATTAACAACAAGAGCCATTCAAGGATCAACGGATCAAACATCAAACCGGATAAAATCAGTATGTTTTCACACTTCATAACTTCCACCATTCCACACAAGTTGTAGCTGAATAACAAATCCATCTCTAAAACCATAGGAGTGAAATAATAGTTTTAACCTTATTACCTTAAAGGAATCTTATCACTTTGATGCTGAAGCACAATAACTACATCATTACTTGTCCATACAAGACTATCATCCTCCATCATAAGGTGTTCATCCACATCGGCCAATGACAGGACAAAGCTGAAATTAGGAACACATCGGTTATTGATTATCAGAAATATTATTGGATGAAACAAAAAATGCTTTTCTGAGAAGGATTTATTTGTCATGAAAATATTAATAAAATTGACAACCAAACAATGAAGCATTATATAGGATGACAGCTAAATCAAGACGTTCCTCTTTACATTTAAAGAACTGAATTAATTAATGCTATAAATCTTTACAACTTGCAGAATGCACTTAAATTTATAGAATAATTGATATATCAAAATTAAAGAGACTGATCATCCTGTAAAGATTGTGACATAAATAACAGTAAAACCCCAAAAGATATTCAACTATCTGAAAATTATGAAATAAATCGATGTCCTCCAGGATAACTGTGTCATCAAAACCTATAGCAGAGAAGATAATCAACACTCGAACATATAAATTGTACACGAAAATAGATGAGCAGGATGAATTTGCTCACACTGGAACAACTCTAGTTCCATAAGTTCGGTACAGGTCACCTTGTTTCTTTTTTCCTAATCCCCTTTTACTACCCTTTTGAAGCTTTGAATTATAAGATGCCCAAAGAGGTTTATGCTTTAGTATGGAATCACCAGTTTCAACAGTCTCATCTGTCCAGGTCTGACAAAGAGAGACAAATATTCAGGAACAAAATACATGGGAAAGTAGTAAAAAGAAAGAATACTACACAGCGAAACATGATAAATTGAGAAAAGGATGGTCAGAGTGGAGATCCCGACAACAGTTTAAAGCATATGACAAATGTTCCCTAATAAAATAGTAAAACCAACCTGGCGAAGAAAAAATTTACTCGCAAGAGTTGGGTCAGACACCTCTAGTAAACCGGCAGCAAGCACATCAGCAGATCGTTCCATCTCCTGCAATTACAAAGAAAATAGAAGGTACCAAGATTAGTTTTCGCCTTTTCGGTTAAAATTTATTGAAGAAAAGTACAAACTAAAAAGCAGTCACAAGTATGTGCGTGGGAAGGAAATTAAATCAAATAAAACACGTGTAGAACCTGCAATCACAGTTTCCAAGTAAGTCAACATTCAACGACAGTTATGATGCATTTTAGATCATAATGCATAGAATCAAATATAACTGTAGATTACAACTGAGGAACAAACCTCCTTAAGAATAGCACCATCCAAATATGTCTTTGTATGAACATGAAAACGCCCATCCTTCTTCGTTTCTTGAAGAGAATGACCCCTCATTGCTTTTGACACAGCGATGGATAACTTTTCGTGACGATGTAGTGCATGAGTACCGCCAATGATTACAACTTCCTGACCTTGGTGAACCATTTTTTTAACCTGAAAATAATGATGGCAACACAATAAAACTACATTCAAGGAAAACAAATTTTCTAGATTCTTGTTAGTCTATGAAAATAAAAAACCTTAAGATGCATAGTGCATACTAAATGCAGCTTATTTAAACCAATTCTAGAAACAGAAACTACAGAACATGAATGGAAGATCAGGGAGGAAATCCCACCTCAGCTTCAATGGCATCGACATCAACACTGTAATTATGGCCTTTCACCAAGATATTGTATCTGTTATGATTCTGAAGAACAATGATAGGTACGAGGATCCTGGTAGTCATATCAACAGTTTCATACCTGATCCCAGTACAATGCGAATTATCAATTAAAAGAGAGGCAAGACGCAAGCAGCAAAAAATTCCAATAGAGGCATTGAAAATGAAGGAACAATAAGTGATACCAGATGATTGAAATATCACAGTTTGATTAAGCAGAAAATACATTACACATTAGGCAGTCACAGAGGAAATTTATGTCAGGTCTTCGATTAATAAGATACTTGGTCATTTGGCCATAAGGGAGTCACTCGCATAAAAGAGACCCCAATCATGAGCGGGGAGATTGATATTGGTTCTAGCATACCAAAATATATCAACATTAGCTTCATGAATAAAACATTCTTCGATCATTTAAGTACCAAGTAAATTTGTTCTGATACACATTGCATCTAGATGCAGTTATATAGTTAACACAGACACCAATTTGAAGCCAGAAAAGTATAATAACTAGACTTTTTATTGCATATAAGACTAACATACCTAATATCTGGGGCTATGACATGCTCTACTGTAGTTGCGAGCAGAGCAGCTAGTTGTCCAACAAAAATATCATGAGCAGACTGCTCATCAACTGTGCCTGATCTTGATAACACTAAACTTTGTAATCGAGGCAATGTCTTAGGATTGACACTTCCTTCTTCAGTTTCAATCTTACCATAAGTGCAAGGACCAGCAGACAGGTCAATCACAACAAACCTGGGTTTTACAACCAAGCAGCAATAGAAACTTTAGAATCACACCACAGAAGACAATAGTTACTAATCGAACAGATTTGCAGGTAACCTAGAACTCGTTATACCTGCCAGATCCAAGCCAAACCTGAGACGCACCTCCTCCATTGTAACGGTACCTATAAATGTAATCTCCCTCTTGTTTCTTCATCTCATCCTCGTTTAGATTTGTGATTTTGCCATACATTAAACTATCAAGATCAAGCTCCTTGTTTCTAGGATCTATTCGGACCTGTAAAGAATAAGAAAAAATTGGATTTCGATAACACGAGAATCTTTGAAAAATTTCAGCTTGTTGAAAAAAACAAAGTTAATTTCTCCAAAGTATATACAAGGAGCAACATTTTATACACAACATCGCCTCAGCTAAATCAGTGTAGGGAAAAATAAAGATTCAACTATAATGTACCTTATCAAAGTTAACAACAAAAATTGCATTTGGCCAGGGTCTATCCATTTCTTCAACTTGGTATCCCGCATTTTCTAAATCAAACAGGTAAGCATACAGCTTCAAAAATTCTGGTTCAACAGTAGTAGCTTCCACCTCAAACAAAGGTACTTGCCTGCCAAAATCGGCCTATAAACTAGAAAGTAAATAAAAATTTCATCCAAAATAAAAAATATAACAGTAATTCTAAAATTAAGAAATGATATTAACACATAAGTGTCACCTCTCTTGCATGGCCAGCAGGAGTCAAGGCTAATTTCATAGCTTTCTCCAATGCTATCAATTCTGGCTGTCCAGCCTATAGTGAGAAGTGAAAGTGAGAAGTTGTCAGAAGCCAAAAGCTGTTAACTCAACTTTCATTCCCAAAAATGTTACTAAATGGTGAAACCTCTAAGTCTAATCTTTGGGAAAATAGTGTCAACTAAAGTCGTCGTTCATTCAAGCACAACAACATATTTATGGCAGGGGTAAGCAGAAAACCTAACCAAAGAGCTGGTTTCGATTGGTTTTTAGTCGACTATGGTACGGATTAGTTTTACAATTAACCAACCAAAATTCATTGTTCATTCAAGCACAACAACATATTCATGGTAGGGGTAAGTAGAAAACCTAACCAAAGAGCTGGTTTGGATTGGTTTTTATTCATGGTAGGGGTAAGTAGAAAACCTAACCAAAGTTTTGATTAAGCAGATTGCTTGGTTGCTATATTCATGTTGAATGTGATAAAAAGGCAGAGCGATTCAAAAATACTATCTGGGATTTTTGTTTTGTGATATTGAAAAAACGAACAAACATCAACAAGCACAAAATCAAACACAACATTAAGCAAGGTGCACAAATATCCAAGAAAGGTGAATAGGTACCGGAAATGCATTGAAGACTATGTGATGTTCAATATCAATTGGTTGGCCAGTCTCTAAGCATGAGGGTCTGTGAGATGGAAAGCTAACTCTCAAAAATTCCTCCAACTTATGGGAATCTATGGTATATCTGTAGCCTCCATCACCATTGAAGCCAATAAGGACTACATTTACTTCAAGAGGCACTTGAAATGGAACCTGCAAGAGAACAAATGATTTAAGGAGAATAAGATCACCCCCACACCCATATATCATAGCACAGAACATTATTAGAGCACAATTCCCAACCTGAAATGTGAAACAACATTCTTTGAATAAAATTACCCACTGAGTACCTCAATCTATTCACAAATAGACGTACAGGTACATAAAAAAAAAATAAATACGCGACTTTGTACCTCAGCGCGAGAGTGAAGCATCTGACGAACATCAGATCGAACGGAATCCCTAACATCTTGAAATGCTCCATGGTGCCACGTTGGATGACCAGGATCTCTGCGATACGCCTGAGGCGCAGATTCTGCTGATTTCAAGCACAATAAGATTCCCAACAAACCGAAAATCCTAATTATTTTCATGCTGCGTCGAATTGATTGAACAAGAAGCTGAAATTCGGTCGTTCGTCGTCTTGAAGTAGACTGGGCAGTGACCACAATGCTAGAATCAAATGCCCCCGATTCTTGTGGGCCTGGACCCATGTTACCTCTTGGGCCACTAGTAAATAAAAATATTGGGTATCTGGACTTTATGCCATTGGGCCTCACAAAATAGGTGTGATCTTCTCTATTTATTTGAGAAACAACAATCAAATGTTGGGGGCACTATAGTTTTGACATAGTGTGTGTGTATTTTTTAGAAAGTCATACCGCCAACAATAAGAAAAATTGATCATGGTAGGTTTTTTTATGACATGGAGCCACAGTGGTTTAATTCGATGCGCAGTGAGTAAACCCGGTAAACCATGTGTAATATATTCGTCTGAAAAAGTATTGATAATAGAAATCGATCTCTTGGTGTTCCTAATGCAACGTTGGAAATGCAAAGGTAAAACAAAATAAATTTTGGAGGAAACTTTATATAAACATAAATTGTGCATTCAAACCCTTTAGACAGTCAGTCGAACTATTTCAACAACAAAAAAAGAAACCTTCTAAATACTATCACATTATGTATTGTACAGTTTTTTCTCATTTCCCAGTTAGTAGCATACTCTTGCATGAAATTTAGCATCTATGTCAGTAACCAAATGTTTCAGTTCGATCCCCGGTAAGAAATTTGCAACTATCCCTGTTAAGATTGGAACTTGATCTTAACTCAATCTCAAAAGCTAGCTCAAGGAGGAAGATTGTCTAAGCCCATATATGCAAGTCCCAGGAATTTTATTCAACCGATATGGAACAACTAACACACCCCACTCACGCCAGGAATGAACATCTGGAGCGTGAAGTTTACAAATAACCCAAATATGGGCAGAACGGGTGATCCAATTATGAGCAGTTCAACACATAACAGTGGAACCTGAGCTCTGATACCATGTTAAGATTGGAACTTGGACTTAACTCAACCACAAAAGCTAGCTCAAGGAGGGAAGATTGTCCAAACCCATATAAGAAGTTCCAAGAATTTTATCCAACCGATATGGGACAACTAACAAGCCCTGGCACAAAAGACACTACCGTATCGACTGGCAATTGTACAAACAAAACTCGGAACAAATACGCTCTATTTCGCATCTACAGTTCTTTTTGGTGGGTATCACCAGCTATTGCAGCACGTCCAGCTTGAAATATAAGTCCATATTGTCTCTGCAATTCTTTGAGCCTCTCCATCAACTCTCGGAATGAAGGGCGGGATTTTGGTTTACTGAGATCATCAAATCAGATCATTCATAAAATTGAACTTAACCCAACAAACGCGACTAATGTTCAAATTTATGGTCTCTCTTAGATGGGACGGGCAAAAAGGTTGGTTAACATGAAACTAAGAAGAATACATACCTGAATCGAATTGAGATTCTCCCACATAATCTTTTGGGTAACAAGCTTCCATAGTATCACCCCATAGCTATATATATCATCTCAAAGATACAACAATGTTTAGAAATAAAGATTCAGAGATGTTAAATTAGATTGAGTTGCATCATTCACTAGGTCATACTTCTCATCAGAAGATTCGTGACGAAGAACTTCAGGAGCCATCCACTTCTTATAGAAAATATTGAATGACTAGCGCCCGACCGCCTGATGTCAGCTTCTACGGCATAATTAAAGAGGCTGCATTATCACGATAACATGTTTTTCAATTTACGAATTTGATGCTCGAAATTGTAAATCAATTACAACAGATTATATTCATATAACAAGGAAGATGCCTAAGGTTCAAGTTAAATACCGTTCCTTTGCCTAAGTTTTGGGGTAAATTGCATTTAATATTGGAAAATTAAAAGTGAAATATCCCTAGTGATATTTGGGGGGGAAACACCATTATGATGGATATTGGATCACATTCTCCAAATGTGGCAGTGGCCGAGTATGGTAAACTTTAAACCAAATATTCTTAATTAAATTGCTAATATATCCCTGAAATATCAACACACAAAATTTTGTTGTTAGTATTATCTGAAAAGTTTTTGTTTTTTTTTAAAAAAAATTTCAAACCGAAATGACTTTTAATACTTAAAGTATCAAATTAGTTGCTGGAATTCATTCTGTTATTTCATTCAATAGTAACTCAAAACAAATTTAATTTTTCTTCTAATCCATGAATGATGTGGGAAATTTAAAAAGAAAAATTATAATGAAATTTTTCTAAGTTGGCTGCAAATGGATCTTATCAAGATTACAAGTTATTTCCATGAATTATAGAGCAATTTTCTTTTAATTTCAATCGAATGTACTTATACATTCAAAATAACCATTATGAATATATAAATAAATATTAAATTGTTTTGTAAAACTTTTAGTGCTATGTAATTTCTCTAATATTATTTCGAACAACCATAGATATATGAAGGGGGGTTGCATAACTGAGTTCAGAATACAAGTTGTAAGTAATTTCTAGTTAGTTATATTTCTACTTTGCCTTGGGCATGTTCTTCTCATTTTCCCTTTTTTGTTGAGTGTCACCCGAGTTGGTGCAGTGTGACTCGATTAATCGAACGATGAACTCAGGGAATTCTGGGGCCTGTTAATTATCGTGACAACTTGGGGTTCATTATAATTTCAGTAACTAACTAGTATGACAACTTTAGGAATACAAACTTGCATAGGCTGTAAAGAAATAAAGTTCAGATGACGCAGTAAAAGGGAAGATTTACTTATTCAGTGAATAAATATGCAGTTCCTGAATGGTACAGTCTCCGGTACAGGAGCTCATAAAACAAGACAATATCTACAAAAGGAAGAGATAAGGAAATAGAGCATCTGAAGAGCAGTAAAAAAATTATAATTTGCTTCCACAGAGATTAGTGCCTGAGGATGTAATCTTCACAGATTCAGTACAAGTACAACAGGCCGACAAATTAGTAACAATCTCTCCCTCCTGTCACCGGTGTTCATATCAGGAGTACACCATTCAGGACATCAAGATCAGTTGTAATACAATGGCTACAACATTGGAATTCCTTCCTTTTTACATACAGTAGAGGTTGAATTGGGATCTCATAGCGAAATGAGCGATCAAGAACCACTACGAAATTGCAGGAGAAGAGTTCAAACACCCCAAATGAATATAATCGGAGATCCATTATTCGACTTGGTAGGATGAAAGATCGAGAACATATCTCCTAATTATAGGTTCCCTGGAATGTCTTGAGGTAAAACTATAATGTTGGTGTTGTGTGACATGTCCATGAAAGATTGAACATAGAAACCCTACTCATAGCCGAACATTAGCATGTATTTGTCAAGAAACTCCGTGGTACAGGAAGATCAAGAATGATGAGAAAATAGCATCTTTCGGACTCTCTGATATATTGAACTTCACCATTCATATGCTTCAAAATTTTTCTGCACATACTAAGGCCCAGGCCTTGCTGAGTCGCCCATCGACTGCTGTGGAACATGTCTTTGACCAGTTCGGCTGGAAGACCTTCACCTCGGCACACAATCCTTCAAAACGGTTAAGCAATTACCACTGCTTAAGATATTAGAAATTGTATGGCTGTCTCAAGTTTAAAAATATTGTAAGAAGACGTCACTCTGTTGATCAAAAAGCAAATATGCTGAAAGAAAATGCAACTGACAGTTTAAAGAAACTCGAAGACTGCCAGAGAAAAAGTGTAACAATATTGTCAGATATTTTAAAGCTTAATGAATGAAAATCAAGTAAAGACGAAAGAAAACTTGAAACAAAAAACATTTAAGGGAAAATCAACGCTCTCAGACAGCTGGGGAGGCGCCTAGGCGCCTCTAGCGCTTCCTTTGTGCCCTGGAATTTCGCCGCTTAACGGGGTGCCTAGGCGTCTCCCCGCTTAGGCGCTAAGCGACCTTTTTTACCAAGAGTTGTGAGTTTTTATGCATCTTTGTCACCAAAATATGTCTCTTGGTCATATTTTTTTATATTTGCGACTTAAATAGCAATCCATCCTAATGAATTAACAATAAGGAGAGACAACACAACATCAACTTTGAAAGGATCAAACATCAGAAAAGCATTTGCATTTATTTTGAGCTTCTTCTTTTTTTTCTCAAAAAAAAGGTTTATTTCATTTTATGGTTATGAAACTTGTGATTCGTAGTGTTAGTATAACATGTAAGAAGTCGTTGTATCTTGTGAGACGATTGTCATATCTCGTGAGCACCATGTGTGGGGAAAATTCGTTTCAAGGAAAAAGAGTATTCTCATGCCTCGACTTCAAATTGCTAACGTATCATCATAAGTTTAGTTATCTTCAGGTTGCACTTCAAATGAAGTAGTTAAGGAGAATTCACACCAACAATAGGTAATATGATTGGTTTCACTTCCTTCGATATAAGGAATAAACAATTTTAGTTTCAAGTATGGACCATTACTATTATCGCTATTGACTATGGTTTAGTTAGCAGAAGTAAAAGCAACAAATTTCCATAATTTGTATATACGACTGCATTCACAGATTTGTAAGATTTAAGGGCCTGTTAATAACGGAAAAGAGCAAAAAACAAAATTTAAGACTCGCAATCAATTATATTGAACATGAAGAGGATATTATAGGAACTTCTTTACTCCACCTAAAAGCCGCAAGGAAGATGATCGACGCCCAATTTTATGGAGTAGCATGTATGGGAATAATTTACCTGACTTCAATTTGTGCTGTGGTTATTCCAACAGAAATTTGCTTCATACTTGGTCTAAGTTGAATTTCTACCCATCCTTCTGGAGATGGTGCGTAGCACGCCATATTCAGTAAAAAATCAGCAAGGACCTGTTGAATTCTAAATCGATCACCGTATAATGCCAGAGTTTTGACTTCCTCGGGTATATCATGGATCAATTGCAAACCTCGTTCTCTAAAAATTAACACGACTTGGCTAACAACAGCATCTATTACATTCCCAAGCACAAATTCTGCTTTCTCCAGCTCCAGAGAACTACCAGGAAAAAATCTTCGGTTAAATCATTACCAGATCAGCGACGAAATGATTAAAAAATAATGCTCCATCTCCTCCGAATTTTGTGACAGCCGTCAATTATTATAGGAATTTCATTTAATTAGCAAACTCTACATGCCTCAATGATTATCTCTATCCAAGTTAAACAAATATATCAAGAGTAGTGATAAACTGAACAAATTTCCCAGTGAAAAGTTGAATAACTGTACCCATTCTCAATGCTTTCCAGCTCAACATCCTTCATGATCTTTAACATTTGTTTCTCACAAGCAGCATTTGTCTCAAGCAACTGCTTTTGGTCGTCTGTTAAATTGGTGGCTTCCAAGAGGGAGTTGACGAAGCGTAAACCATACAATGGATTTTTTATTTCATGAAGAATATAAGCCAGCTCATTTATCTTTGAATCACAATTCTTTTCCTGCTGCCTCTGGACACTCAGAGATTGCAGCAATTCAGGACTGGCAATCTGCAAGAAACAAAATGCTCCAATAATCTGACCATCCATATTTACCCTCTTGTTTGCAGTCAAGAGAGCCTGAACATAGTTACCGTTTCTGTCCGATAAAGAAAATGGGAATTTGTCAGTATCTTGGCCTTCAATTGCGTTGTGCAAGACAATCATGAATTTTGTCATAGAATCAGGGCCCTTGAGCTGGCAGCAACCACCAAATACTTCCCCAACCAACATCTTCCCAATCATATCTCGGTTATTCCACCCAGTGAGCTTTTCCATTGCGGTATTCCACTCAGAGCAACAGGTGCTCTCATCCGAAGCAAATATAGGTGGAATTAGAGGGTTTGGACTGTGTACAATTGCCTTGTAAGCACCTTGAATGTGAATGAACTTGTCCATCACCACTCTCTGAGCAGTAATATCCTGACCAACGAAGCATACACCAACTATATTATTTGTATGGTCCTTGCTAATGCAAGCATTGACCACCACAAATACAGCCTTCATATGATGTTCAGAGCCAAATGTCCTCAGCCGTAATTCTACATTTTTATCTTCCTCCCCTGTATCAGTTATTCATTCTATGAGTTAATGCAAATTTTTGTACTAATCTAAGTGATATATATATATATATTGTTGAAAAATTATTTAAAAATGTGAAAAATATTTGTGTTGAAAATGTGAATGTTGAATGTTGAAAATTAGGTAAAATTAGGTGTTGAATATTGAAAATGAGTGTGTGATGATGTAGGTAATGATGTATTTTATTTTTGGATTATTTGTAAAAATTTTCTATAAATAGATATCTCATTTGTGAAGAAAATCACAATTGAGTTGAGAGAAAAATATTATAAAGTGTGTAGTGTGATAATTTTAAGAGTTCGAGATTTTACTTTTTACCGTAAATTTTTACTTTTTCACAACACGTTATCAGCACGAAGCTCTAAAAGTCCTCCATATTTTTCCAAGCTCCGAACAGAAGAAAAAGGTAACAAAAGTAATAATATTTATTTTACTGTTATTTATTTATTGTTTATATATTTAATATATAATATAATGTTATTATTAGAAATAATAAAAATAATTTTTTCAAAAACTTGTTATAAATCCTGGGAGGATGTTAAGACGACATCCCACACTCCCGGTAAGGGATACGACAAGTATAAAAGCCTATAAGGTTTTTAAACAAAATAACTTATGACACCTAATTATAATAATGTGATATGATATACATAATTATTTAAATATGACTAATATTATATACACCATATTATTACCATAAAATTATACAAATACATACATTGATTTTTTATTACACCAACGGTAATAAACGGTAACAAAACGGCTAGTTTTTGCTCTATAAATACAATCTCACAAATACATTCAATCACTCCAACTTTCTCTTCTTCTCTAAAAATTATTCTTCATCAAATTTTCGAAGAAAAAAAGAAGATGGCTTTCACGAGGTTATTTTTAATTATTTTGGTTATCATACTCACCAGTCTTGTATTTATCGGAGAATATCCTCCTCGTGTGTTTTCTTTATTTTTACGAATACTTGTACTTGTTGTTTATCCATTACTTTGTATTGCAATATTCATTAACTAATAAAATGCATCGTAATTTTTAGTACCACCATGGCAAACTTGGCAAAGCTCGAATTCATCGCTCTTGATATTACTGGGAAAAACTATATGCCATGGACTCTTGATGTAGAAATGCATCTTGAGTCATTGGGTCTAAGCGAGACCATTAAAGAAAATGGTATATCTTCATCACAAGAAAAAGCAAAAGCTATAATATTTTTACGACGACACCTTGATGAAGGTTTAAAATGTGAATATCTCATCGAAAAAGATCCCACGGCTCTGTGGAAAGGATTAAAAAAGAGATTTGAACATATAAGGGAAGTTATACTTCCGACCGCCCGTGATGAATGGAATATGTTAAGATTCCAAGACTTTAAAAAAGTCAGTGATTACAATTCAGCGATGTATAGAATAATCTCGCAGTTAAAATTTTGTGGACATGAGGTTACAGAATCGGAAATGCTTGAAAAAACATTTTCCACGTTTCACGCATCAAATATAACACTACAGCAACAATATAGAGTGCGTGGATTTGCGAGATATTCTGAACTCATCGCCTGTCTTCTTGTGGCGGAAAAGAACAACGAGCTATTAATGAGAAATCATCAGTCCCGACCCACTGGATCAACAGCATTTCCAGAAGTAAATGCTGTAAGTAAAAATGAATTTAAACCTGGAAACCAAAATCAAA